>NW_012267380.1:3027744-3030714 GCF_000151885.1 Dipodomys ordii
GGCTGGCATGGAAGGGGCGGCGTGGCCGGGCGCGGGCCCGGGGGAGGCCGGCATGGAGGGGGAGGTAGACCTAGGGGAGCCGGGGGCAGGCCCGAGGGAGGGCGGCGGGCCTGGGGGAGGCTGGCATGGAAGGGGCGGCGTGGCTGGGCGCGGGCCCGGGGGAGGCCGACATGGAGGGGGTAGCAGGGCCCGGGGGCGAGGGCGGTGGGGTTCGGTAGGTTCAAGGCCGGCACGGAGGGCGGCGGGCCCGGGGGAGGCGGGGCTCCGTGGGTTCAGGGGCCGGGCGGGGCGGAATGAAACGAAAGGAAGTGGAACGGCACTCGGTTCTCGAAAGTACTGGATCCAGTGCGGGAGGCGCTTTTGACCTAGACATTCTCAAAGGACACCCTTTAACCTAGAAGCGGGCCGAGGCAGAATGTACAGAGCCGGGAGGTTGTTGAAACATCTGGATGTTTTTTTTCCCCTTCTCTTTCTGTGTGCTGGGAATGCAACCCAGGGACTTACTGTTCTATTGACTTTCGACCCCAAGCCATGGCTGTAGCTTGAATTTAGGGCCTCTTGCGCTCCCTTTTCTTTCAGTGCTGGCACTCCCACTACTTGAGTGGATAGTTCCATCTCCAGCCTTGTGGATTTTTTTTTTTTTTTTTGTCGGTTGTGGTGCCTGAACTCTGGGCCTGGGCACTATCCCTCAGCTCTTCAGCTCAAGGCTAGCGCTCTACCACTTGAGACACAGCGCCACTTCCGTTTTTTTCTGCTTATGTGGCACTGAGGAATCGAACCCAAGGCCTCATGCATGCAAGGCACCACTGAGCTAGATTCCCAGCTTCTCCAGCCTGTGTTTTTAAGAAAAGGTCCCAGTATGTAACCCAAGCTGACCTAGAACTTGATATTTTCCTGCGTCATCCTAGTGTTGAGATTTCAGGCAAGCTCCCATTACTTCAAGCCAGTCGCTTTCACTAAATTAGGTTTTCAAATCTGTTGAATGAAATAATCAGACTAGATTTTTCCCCCCCTAGATGACTGTCTGTGGGTTGTTGTTTTTTTTTGTCTTGGTTTGTTTTGGTTAGTCCTGAGCTCAGGACCTGGGCACTGTCCTTGAGCTTCTCTTGTTCAAGGCTAGCACTCTACCATTTGAGCCACAGCACCACTGACTTCCTTTTTGTTTATGTGGTACTTTGGAATCAAACCCAGGGCTTCATGCATGGTAGGCAAGCATTCTACCACTAAACTCCATTCATTCCCAGCCAGTGTCTGCAGGCTTATTTTGGTTTGTTTTGATACTTAGTCTTACTGTGTTGCCCAGGCTAAGCTGGTTCCAGACTCTTACACTCAGGTGATCCTTTCCTGTCAGTCTCTTGAGTACTGAGGCTACATGTATTTCACTATCTACCACCTCTCATGGTATGCTAGCAAGCATTCTACCAGCCGAGGCTCTAGATTCTAGTTCAAGTGGTCCAGAGACTTGCGTGGATAATCTAAAGCCTTGATATCTTTCAATGTAACTCCCTGGAGGTGTTTCTTCCTTTACACGTCATGTCTTGTGACTTTTTTTTTCCAGCCATGGGGCCTGAACTCTGGGCCTGGGTGCTGTCCCTCAGCACTTCAGTTCAAGGCTAGCACTCTACCACTTGAGCCATAGTGCCACTTCTGGCTTTTTTCTTTTTGCTTATGTGGTGCTGAGGAATCAAACCCAGGGCCTCTGGCATACAAGGCATGTGCTCTACTACTGAGCCACCTTCCCAGCCCCTGTTTGTTTTTTAACAGCTTGTTGTGTATCTGTCTTTTGCTGTTTCTGGGGCTTGCCAGTGCCTGGCTGCTGTCCCTGAGCCTCTTTGTGCTCAAGGCTAGCGCTCTACCACTTGAGCCACAGCACCACTTCTACTTGTTCTGAGTAGTTTATTGGAGATAAGAGTCTCAGACTTTCTTACCCTGGCTAGCTTCAAACTGCAATCCTGGCTTTGAACTGCAGTTCTCAGATTTAAGCCTCCTGAATAGACTACGTTATGTGGAAATAATTGAAAAAGCAGGGAAAAGTGATTGTTGCTTGACTATTACAATCTTTATTTATTGATCAATCATGGGGCTTGACCTCTGGGCCTTGGGGCTGTCCCTCAGCTCAAG
Organism: Dipodomys ordii; assembly: GCF_000151885.1. Lineage (NCBI taxonomy): Eukaryota > Metazoa > Chordata > Mammalia > Rodentia > Heteromyidae > Dipodomys > Dipodomys ordii. Next base: position 3,029,866 of record NW_012267380.1, read on the forward strand.
GCTAGTGCCCTGTCACTTGTGCCACAGAGCTACTTCCAGCTTTTTCTGTGTATGTGGTACTGAGAAGTCAAACCCAGGGTTTCATGCATGCTAGGCAATACGGCCCCTGCAATTTTATTCTTTATGTCCAAGTTATTTGTTGGTCATGGGGCTTGAACTCAGGGCCTGGATGCTGTCCCTGTGTTTTGTTTTTTTGGTGACCTTTCCTGCATGGGCTGGCTTTGAACCACAGTCCTCAGATCTCAGCTTTCCAGACTCCTGAGTAGCTAGGATTATAGGAGGGAACCACCAGTGCCTGGGGTTGTTTTCTCATTACTAAAACCTGTTGAAAGCTGGGCATCAGGTGGCTCACACTTATAATCTTAGCTGTTCAGGAGGCTGAGATCTGAGGATCTCAGTTCAAAGCCAGCCCAGGCAGGAAAGTCCATGAAACTCTTATCTCCAATAAACTACCAGAAAACCGAAGTGATGCTGTGGCTCAAGTGGTACAATGCTTGCCTTGAGCTGAAGAGCTGAGGGATAGCACCCAGGTCCAGAGTTCAAGCCCCATGACCGGCCAAAAAAAAAAAAAAACTGTTGGAAAAAACTTAATGTTTTTGTTTTTTTATTTCACAGCCGTGCCCCTCAGATGAGAGCTGCACCCAGGCCAGCTCCTGCAGCCCAACCTCCAATGGCAGCCCCAGCATCTGCTGTGGCCTCTCCTGCAGCTACTCCCCGGCAGCCTGGGCTGATGGCCCAGATGGCGTCCACAGCCGCTGGTGTAGCTGTGGGCTCTGCCGTTGGGCACACACTGGGCCATGCCATCACTGGCGGCTTCAGTGGAGCTGGTAATGCTGAGCCTGCCAGGCC
>NW_012267380.1:3034524-3067818 GCF_000151885.1 Dipodomys ordii
CTAGCCTTGAGCTGAAGAGCTGAGGGACAGCGCCCAGGCCCAGAGTTCAGGCCCCACAACTGGACCCCCCCCCAAAAAAAAAAAGACAAAAAGAAGCTGTGTGCTGGTGGCTCATGCCTGTAATCTTAGCTACTAAGGAGGCTGAGATATAAGGATCATGGTTCGAAGCCAGTCAGAAAAGTCCATGAGACTTTTATTTCCAATAAACTACTCAGAAAAGGCTAAAAGTGAAGCCAGGTGCTAGTGGCTTATGCCTGTAATCCTAGCTACTCAGGAGGCTGAGACCTGAGGTTTGTAGTTCAAAGCCAGCCTGAGCAAGAAAATCCCTGAGAGTCTTATCTCCAATAAACCACTAGAAAACCAGAAGTGGCGCTGTGGCTCAAGTGGTAGAGCTTTAGCCTTCAGCACAAAGAGGCTCAGGGACAGGGCCTAGGCCCCAAGTTCAAGCCCCAGGAGCAGTTAAAAAAAGAAAAAAGACAAGGGGCTGGGAATGTGACTTAGTGGTAGAGTGCTTGCCTAGCATGCATGAAGCCCTGGGTTCAATTTCTCAGTACCACATAAACAAAAAGGCAGAAGTGGCATTATGACTCAAGTTGTAGGTGCTAGCCTTGTGCAAAAGAAGCTCAGGAACAGTGTCCAGACCCTGAGTTCAAGCTCCAGGACTAGCAAAGAAAAAAAAAAGACAAAAAGAAAAACTTTAGCTACCCAACAATGCAGAATAACATACATTTGTCCACCTTAGAAAAATCATGAGAGCCCTGCTGGAGGTGATCAGTACTTTACACAAACTCAACATTGTACACCGGGATCTCAAGCCGGAAAACATCCTCCTGGATGACAATATGAACATCAAGCTCACAGACTTCGGCTTTTCCTGCCAGCTGGCACCAGGAGAGAAGCTACGAGGTCTGGCACTGCGGTTGAGGGTCATGTCAGGGGCTAAGACTTCCAGTCCGTTCTCCCAAGAGATTAGATTTTGTCCCAATTTACCCACCCCATGCTTTCCACATAAAAATCCTACTATTTCAGGGGCTGGGTGGCTCAGTGGTAGAGTGCTTGCCTTGCATGCATGAAGCCCTGAATTTGATTCCTCAGCACCACATAAACAGAAAAAACCGGAAGTGGCATGGTGGCTCAAGTGGTAGAGCACTAGCCTTGAGCTGAAGAGCTCAGGAACAGTGTCCAGGCCCCCAGAATTCAGGTCCTACGACCACCACCACCGCCGCCACCAAAAATCCTACTATTTCAGGGGCTAGGGCACCCTCTTCCCTGGAACTGAACTGAGCCAGGTTCCCCCTGCTCAAGTTCCAGGCCAAATGACTACAATGGACCAAGGAAGCAGTAAGTGGGCTCCATGAGCCACGGTCAGTGTTAAGAGTCCAGGGCCCACACCACTCCTGATCCTTCTCCAAAGCACTTCCTGCCCTTGCCCTTCTGTGCAAAGACGTCCTACTGTAACTATTTCCACAGAGGTCTGTGGGACTCCCAGTTACCTGGCCCCTGAAATCATCGAGTGCTCCATGAACGATGACCACCCGGGCTATGGGAAGGAGGTGGACTTGTGAGTATCTGGGGAGGAGTGCTGGCCCCAAGGCTGCAGCGATGGGCTGGGCAAGTGAGGAGCTGCAGCCGGTCCCTCCTGCCTTCCCCTGCCCGGCAAGGCTGGGTGACAGTTGGCTCCCACACTCCAGGTGGAGCACGGGTGTCATCATGTACACTCTGCTGGCTGGCTCCCCGCCCTTCTGGCACCGGAAGCAGATGCTGATGCTGAGGCTGATCATGAGTGGCAACTACCAGTTTGGCTCACCAGAATGGGATGACTACTCAGACACAGTGAAGGATTTGGTGAGGGGCTGGGCCTGCTGGCTCCCCTGGGCTCAAGCTGGGAATCCCAGCCCAAGAGCAGAGGAGGGCTCCCTGCCTTGGCGGAAGGCTGCCTCCTCAGTGGAGGGCTCCCTGTCATGGCACCCTCAGGCCCCCGTCTCTTCTCACAGGTGTCTCGCTTCTTGGTGGTGCAGCCCCAGAAGCGCTGCACAGCAGACGAGGCCCTGGCACACCCCTTCTTCCAGCAGTATGTGGTGGAGGAAGTACGTCATTTCAGCCCCAGAGGCAAATTCAAGGTACCAGAAGCTTCTTCACCCTAGGGACAAGTTCAAGGTGTCCATGGCCCAGCAGCGACTTGCAGTAGGCTCCTGAAGTCCAGGCATCCAAGAATCAGCCTCCCACACCTGTCCTTCCTCTCTTCCCCTGGATAATTACAGCTTTGCTTCCCGTAGTCGCAGAGAAGTCCCTGCCTGCCATGTGTGGGGGGGGGAGGGGGTGCTGCCAAGACCCTGACACAAGCCTCAGGGCCTCCATGCTCTCCCACTTCCCTGTGCTAGGGGGGGTGAGGCTGGCAGCAGGGCGCTGTGTCCTGATCCCTGAAGGTGATCTGTCAAGTGACCTGTCTGTTGGTCCCGCAGGTGATCTGTCTGACTGTGCTGGCTTCTGTGAGGATCTACTACCAGTACCGCCACGTGAAGCCAGTGACCAGGGAGATCGTCATCCGAGACCCCTATGCCCTGCGGCCGCTGCGCCGCCTCATCGATGCCTATGCTTTCCGTATCTATGGCCACTGGGTGAAGAAGGGGCAGCAGCAGAACAGGGCTGCCCTCTTCGAGAATACGCCCAAGGCCGTGCTGCTGTCCCTGGCTGAGGAGGAGGACTACTGAGGGTGGCAGGCGGGAGGCCCTTGGAAACCGAACCTTCCGAAGGCCAGCCTCCCACAGACCTCTTGGGCTCCTCAGGTGGCACAGAGTGAGAAATAGGGCGGGGCGGGGCGGCAGAGGGGCCTGAGAACTGCAGCTCAGCCTCCCCTTTGAGGGCTGGCTCTCTGGGGGCCCCTTTGGGTCACCAGGCTGAGAGTCAAGGACCTCTGCAAAGCAGGCGGATATGAGATGCTTTTGGAGATACCAGCCCCATATAATGAACCAAGAGGAGCCAGACATTTGTCTCTCTGGAGTGTTCTCTCCTTGATGACTCCCGCAACATTAAAGATACTGCTTAAAGGGCCCAGACCACTGCATGCTTAGAGTGAGGCAAGAGGCCCAAAGTTCTGTATATCTGGAAAGGAAAGAAGCATTTTCCTTCCACAGTAGCTTGTGGGGAGAACAGACAGCAGCGGAGGACAGCTTCAGTTTCAGAATCAGACGAGGAAAGGGGAGGAGACAGAATTATTTATTTAAGAAACACTGTTCCAGTTGTCAGCATTTGGTCCCCAGGTGGTTCATGTAAACGAGAAACATCCAGTGCCCAGCACCCAGCCCAGTCAATGTGCTGGGCCCTTGAGTATGGGGAAGGGAGAGCGGAGGGCACCCCACCCAGCCCTTCAGGCTGAACTGAGGGGCACGGTTTGGCTGCATCTGGAGCATGGTCGGGGCGTGCTCTGAGGAATAAGGCCTGAGGGAAGTGGCCAGTTTGGATGGCTGCTCACAGTTCCCGGGGTGGTCGGCTTACACTGGAAGCACAGCGGAAGCCAAGGTTGTCTGAGGCTGAATCTGGAGTGTTGCCCATTCTGCCACCAGAGAAAGGGAGAGAGAATAGACATTGGTTGAGAAAAGTTACACAACTTTTAACTGGGCACCAGTAGCTCACACCTGTAATCCTAGCTACTCAGGAGGCTGAGATCTGAGGATCACAGTTAAAAGCCAGCTCAGGCAGGGAAGTCTGTGAGACTCTTCAACTAACCACCAGAAAACTGGAAGTGGAGCTGTGGCTCAAGGGGTAGAGCACTAGCCTTGAGCTGAAGAGCGCAGGGACAGCACCCAGGCCCAGAGTGCAAGTCCCATGACCGACAAAAAAAAAAAAAGTTACGCAACTTTTCTTCTGCCTGACTTGACAGGCCTGTGATGAACTAAGGAGAGAACGATGAGGAAGACCTTGGGACAGAGTGGGGAAGCAGCCCAGAAGGACTGCATTGGAGAAGACTTTAGTTGTTACTGAAAACTTGTACCATTCATAATTTAGAGAGTGGCTCAGTCCACAAAGCCTGTCAGCGATGGCAAAGAAGAATAGCAGGGTACTAGGCAGTGCTTCACATTTCCCAAATGAATCTCCCAGCTGTTTCTTTGTTAGCTACTTCCCAGCTTCTCTGGAAGGCAGGGTTTCATCATTTTGTAGACTCAGAAGCAGGTGTCAGAAATACTAAGACCCTTGCCCAAGGCCAAACACAGCTTCCATGGTGGGGCAGATCAGTGGAGACCCAGGACCTGCTTCTGCACAAGAGGGAGCTGAGGGAAAGGCCAGTTCTGCTCCCAGGTGACCCCAGCACCATGCTGCCACTGGTGCCTCAAGGAATCCTGGGAGAGGAGGTGCAGAAAGCACAACGTGGGAAAAGTCCTAAAAGGGCTCTGGATGCAGGAATCCCACCACTCAGGCGCCAGCCCTGACTGATTGTGTAAAGTGAGCAGGCCCCTATCGTCCTGAGCCTTCTTATTCTTGACTGTAAGACAAAGTCATAATTGGTTCTCTTTTGTGTGTGTGAGTGCCCACCAGTTTGAAGAGCTGGCAAGTCCAGGACCACTGGCTATGACCTATTGGTGTGGTCATTCCTCCCACCCCAACCCAAGTATAATAAGGATGGGAGGGAAAGTCCGCACAGCCAGTGTGCCAAACAATCTCCACGGAGCAAGAGGGCAGGAAAAGCTCCAGGTCAACATAACCTTTTACTTCATGGTGCACACAGCCTGCACCTCTTCTGGTGGAAGCAGAATGCAGCAGAGAGACAGGGCAAAAAAAGAAGGGTACAGAAGGGAGAGGGAGAAGGGGCATGGGTGGCAGTACAGCCGAAAGGCTACGTGCAAAGCAGAAGGAAGGTGGGGTCAGAAGAAAAGCAGGGCGAAGCAAGCAGATGGGTGCGGCAGGGAGGCTGGAGCAGCAGCAGCACCCACACCCATCTGGTGCTCCATGAGCTCTAGGGGCTCATGACACAGGCTGGTATTCTGAGGTCCCCTGGGATGCACCCTCACCTGGTGGTGACCCGGGCCCGATGATTGGCAGAACCATCCGCTGTGTCAATCCAGGATGCACCCCGGAGGACTCGCATGTCCTGGTTGGCAGCCGGGTACATTGAAGCGGTCCACTCCCACACATTGCCCATGAGGTCATAGAGCCCTGTGGCAAGGCAGAGTGGGTCAGTCCCAGGCTTCAAGCAGCGCCCTCCCAAAGACCCCAGGGCAACACTGGTGGTGAGGAAGGACAACACTCCCCTCAACTTCCTCTTAGGCAGGCAGGGAGGGATGAGAACTCGTGTGTGGGTCATGGGGCTTGAAATTTAGGGCCCTGGCACTGTCTCTGAGTTCCTTTTGCTCAAGGCTAGTGCTCTATCACCTTGAGCCATAATACTACTTTTTGGTTTTCTGGTGGTTAAAAGAAATAGTCTCATGGACTTTTCTGCCTGGGCTGGCTTTGAACTGTGATCTTCAGGTCTCAGCCTCTTGAGTAGCTAGGATTACAGAAGGGAGCCACCAGCACCTGGCTGGATCGGAACTCTTACCATAGTCATTCTGTGGGGGGAATGCATTCACTGGAGACAGCCCATGGAAGCCATCTTCTGCCTTGTCACCTTTGGGGAATGTTCCCTGATGGGAAGAATTAAAGCAAAAGTGTTTATCTGCTGCCCCAAGAAGGGTTCCTGGCTGCCCACCAGACTCTGGGGAGGGGAAGAACATGGGGCAGGAGTTGTGATCTATTTGACCCTGAGTGATGTGTATAGTAGGTGTAAGGTCTCTGTCCAGTGGCTGAACAGAAGCCGCCGCATGGTCTTAGATTTCAATCTCCAAAACTGACCTGAAGTGTTCAGCCTCAGGCATTTTGTAATAGCAACAGAAAACAAATCAGTATATTCACTTTTTGGTAAGTATTAAGGAATGCACCCAGAGTCTTGTACAGCAAAGAAGGTGTATGTCATAAGCCCTTCTGCATCAACGTTTGTCTGAATATAGATATGACCCACAGGTACCCTAAACTATGTTGATCCTAAACGGACCTAGTTCTGTCCTCCTCCTGACCATCTATTCTGGATTACAGTAGCAGCTTGTAGTCCAAGCTTGGACTCATCCTTAAGTCCAACTTAGTTCTGTATTCCACATTTGATTAATTACTAAATCCCACACATCTTTTCAGACACACCTCTCTTGATCCATTTCCATTTAAGACTCCTGAAAGTTCTAAGACTCTTCACCACTGCCGTTCTACTTCCTTAGGTCCAGTACAAGTTAGCAACAATTTGCATTTGCTGTGGAGCTGGGGGTGTACTCATGGTCCAGCACTTGTCTGGCATGCAGGAGCCCTTCATAACATGCCTCCACCAAGCCCTCACTTCCCTGGACCCTGACCCCACTGAACACACAAAGCTCTTCCTACCTACACCAGCTGTTCCCAGAGTGACCTTCCTTCCACTTTCAAATGGCTCAGATGCTACCTTCTCCAGTGAAGCCACCACCCCAATGACCTGTTTTCTTGAGTCCTTCCAGTTCTTTGAGCTGAGTTCCATCAGAAGACAAAGCCCTCTGGCTCCTGCAGTGGCCTAACTCAGTCCATGAGAGGCTCAGGGTAGGTCTTACCTGCCACAGGTTGGTGCGGTTTGGCTGGAATCTGTTCCCCCATGGATATACCTGACCTGATGAGAGGAGACAGAAGAGAGAGAGGCAAAGAGTTAGTGAAGCCTTCCAAAAGAAAACAAGAGTTAGCCGGGCACTGGCGGCTCATGCCATAATCCTAGCTACTCAGGCAGCTGAGATCTGAGGATGGCAATTCAAAGCCATCCTGGGCAGGAAAGTCCATGAGACTCTATCTTCAATTAACCACCAAAGTGGTAGAGTGCTCGCCTTGTGCTGCAGAGCTGAGGGTCAGCTCCCAGGCCCAGAGTTCAAGTCCCACAACCCCCCCCACCCCAACCCCCCCAAAAAAAGTTAGTGGGGGAGCTGGAGGCTGGTTCCTGTAATCCTAGATGCTCAGGAGACTGAGATCTGAGGATCACAGTTCAAAGCCAGCCTGGCAGGAAAGTCTGTGGACTCTTATCTCCAATTAACCTCCCAAAAGGCAGAAGTGCAGTTGTGGTTCCAGTGGTACAGTTCTAGCACCTGAGTTCAAGTCCCAGAACTGCACAAAAACAAAAAAAACAAACTGAGTACTGATCTATTGGGGTTCCCTCAGTAAGTAGGTGTTCAGTGTGAGAAACTGCCTCCTCCCTGATGAGTTTCTGTAGTTACGGTTGCAGAATGCCAGTTTTCAAGCAAACAGTGATCCTTTATAGTAATCTATGCCCCTATGGGGGAAAATGTGTAATTTTGATAATTCTATTCCTAATTACATTGAAATGTAATTTCAATAAATTATCCATGGACTCTCCAATAATAAAACTGTCTGTTTTTCATTCCATTTTTCCAGTTATTTATTTTAACCCAGGCCTAGAATTCACTATGTAGGTCAAGTCAGCCTTGAACTCTGGATCTTTCTGCCTAAGCCTCCCAAGTGCTGGGATTACAGATATGTATCACTCCACTGGCTCCAGGTATTCACTTTTGTAAATTCAGATGTACTGGCTTGAATGGTCTAGAAATGAAACAATGGATCCTCCTGTTCCAGGAACCAGGCCTCTTCCCACGCTTCAAGGACCATATGCACTGAAAGATGGGAGAAGAATAATGGGAGATACTGAGCATCTGTGTACCCTTTAAGCCCCCTCGGGCAGCGAACTCCCACTCCTCTTCGGTGGGCAGCCTCTTTCCCCGCCATGCACAGTACGCATGAGCGTCGTTCCAGCTCACATGCACCACCGGCAGCTCCTGCCTCTCTCGGATGCCAGAGCCGGGACCTGCAGGCTGACAGCCAGGAGGAAGTGAGACCGCTTCTCTCTGGGATCTCATGGGAATCTAAGAGGACTAGGTGTGGGCGCCTGAACTCAGCTTTTACCCCTAGAAAGAGCAAGGAAGTTAGTGAGTGAGCAACATCGGGGTTAGAAAGAGACCATGCAAGATCCTGCAGGGGAAAATGGGATGGACAACAAGGAAAAGAATTTGGACGGAGGAAGCAGGCCCCCCTGTCATCTCCTCAAACTTGGTGCTCTAGGATAGGTGTGGGGGGGGGGCGGGGGAGTTGGGGAAGCAAGATTGGAGAGAAGATAGAGAAAAGCAGCACTTACCTGCCTCCAGAAAGCCTTTTCCACTGGAAGCCACCAGAGAACAGACTGCAGATAAGAAGCAGGATGAATGAGCGTAGGACCTGAGACCAACAGAGTTCCTCCCTCTTTCAGCCACACACTTACCCCAAAGAATAGGCTGTGACTGCACATCTTTCATGATAGCTTACCACCCTTACTAGCGAATGCCGCTGAGACATGGTTTTGCTCTTGTTCCCCCCACCACCACCACCACTTTTCTGTTCTTGTCTTATTTGCTTTTTCTGCGACAGGATCTTGCTATGGCTGGCTAGCCTCGATCTTTTGATCTTCCTGCCTCAGCCTCCCAAATGCTGAGATTACAGGTGTGGCCAACACACCTTGCTTTGAGAGGTTGAGTGGATCCTGGTGGCTCACACCTGTAATCCTAGCTACTTAGGAAGCTGAAATCTAAGGCTTGAGGGTCAAGGTAAGCCCAAGCAGAAAAGTCCAGGAGAGTTTATCTCCAATAAACTACTCAGAAAAAGCCAGAAGTAGCACTGTGGCTCAAGAAGTAAAGTGCTAGACTTGAGGAAAAAGAGGCTCAGATACAGTGCCCAGGCCCAGAGTTCAAGCCCCAGGACCAGAATCACAACCTCAGGAACACTTCTCCACCCTGGCTCAGGAGTGTTTGGCCTGGCCCCACTTCCAGACCCTCAGCTGTACAGCTAGGGTCTCACCTGCATCTGCTGGTTTGCTTTGTTTCTCAGTTCACTGGAGACGAAATCCTCAAAGACAAAGCTCCACCCAAATGCCTCAGCCTCTGTCCGGTACTTCTTCTCCCTGACAAACTCCCTGAAAAGAGATATCTCTTTCACTTGATTCAGCTGACCAGATTCCAGGCTCTGTCCCTGTCTCCTCCTCCAGAAGAGTGGATACTCTTTCCTGGGAAGCCATGTCTGGTTCTGGAACTCCAAGGAGTTAGCTGGGAAGCATGGCTTATACTTTACACTTTCTTTTGAATTTGGATATAAGCAGTTTACACAGTAAGTTTCATTCTTTTAAAACATTTTCCAGTGGATCTCACTTGTAACCCTAGCTACTCAGGAGGCTGAAATCTGAGGATCGTGGTTCAAAGCCAGCCTGGGCTGGCTTATCTCCAAGTAACCACCAGAAGACCTGAAGTGGTGCTGTGGCTTAAGTGGTAGAGCACTTGCCTTGAGCTCAAGAGTTCAGGGACAGCGCCTAGGCCCTTAGTTAAAGACCCACAACTGACAAAAAAGACCCCCCAAATCAAAACACAGAAAACAACAACAACAAAAAAAAACCCTAACATCTTCTTATTTGTATATATAATTTTCCAAGTCTAGACATCTTTATTCCCTAAATTGTGAAGCTGATCCTTCTCTTTCTCCCTTCAGTACTGGAGTTTGAGCTCAGCCTTGGACTGGCTAGGCAGGTCCTCTACCACTTGAGCCACATCCCCAGCACTTTTTTGCTATAGTTTTCAGATAGGTTCCTGCAGTTTTGCCTGGATCAAGCCTCAGAATGAGATTCTTCTACCAATAGCTCTTTCATAGCTAGGATTACATATAAGACACCATGCCCAGATTGTTCTTTTTTTCTTTTTCTCTCTTTTATTTATTTATTTTTTTGCTGGTCATGGGGCTTGAACTGTGGGCCTGGGCACTGTCCCTCAGCTCTTCAGCTCAAGGCTAGCGCTCTACTTCTAGTGCTTTTTGGTGTTTAACTGGAGATAAGAGTCTCATGGAGGGGCTGGGAAGGTGGCTCAGTGGAACAGTGCTTGCCTTGCATGCATGAGGCCCTGGGTTCGATTCCTCAGCACCACATAAGCAAAAAGAAAAAAAGCCGGAAGTGGCGCTGTGGCTCAAGTGGTAGAGTGTTAGCCTTGAGCTGAAGAGTTGAGGGACAGCACCCAGGCCCAGAGTTCAGGCCCCACGACTGGACCCAAAACAAAATAAAACAAAACAAAAAAAAGAGTCTCATGGACTTTTGTCTGGACTGGCTTTGAATCAGGATCCTCAGATCTCAGACTCTGAGCAGCTAGGATTACAGGCATGAACCACTTACAAATATTTTTATATTTAATATATTATAAATATATGATCACAATATTAAACATTTTCAGCATGGTGAAAAAAATATATTTATTAGCTGTGGGGCTTGAACTCAGGGCTGGCCTGGGTGCTATCCTTGAGCTCTGCTCAAGGCTGGTGCTCTGCTACTTAGAGCCACAACATTACTTCTGGTTTTCTGGTTGTTATTTGGAGATGAGTCACACAGACTTCCCTGCCTGTGCTGGCTTTGAACCACAATTCTCAGATATCAGCCTTCTGAGTAGGTAGGATTACAAGCAAGAGCCACCAGCAACTGACCTAATTTTTTTTTCAGAAATGCAAACCCAATACATAAAATGTTCCTTCATTTACTTAAAGGAAAACACATTCATACTTGGCAAAGCAGACTTTATCATTCTGGAAGGAACAATCAAGAGATCATCAAACAAGGCCATAATAAAGCTACCAACACAACTATGTTTATTGCAGAATTATTCACCATAGCTAAGATATGGAACCAACCCAGATGCCCCTCAGTAGATGAATGGATCAAGAAAATACACACACACACACACACACACACACAAAATGGAGTTCTATGCTTCCATCAGAAAGAATAACACCACCCATTTGTTAGGAAATGGAAAAACTTGGAAAAATCATATTAAGTAAGCCAGACCCAAAGAAATATAGGTCCCATGATTTCCCTTATTTGCAGTAATTAGTATATGTCTAGGATAATCTTATCTGATGAGCAGAAGAGCTCAAAAGCTATGTATTTATAACCATATAAGATGATGCTAAATAAAATGAACCCCAAAATATGGACACAGAGGTTTTTTTGTTATTGTTTTTAATGTACTATGTGATTTTTTTTCTTTGTTTCTTTTTTTGTTGTTGTTGGTGGTGGTCATGGGGCCTGAACTCTGGGCCTGGGCACTGTCCCTCAGCTCTTCAGTTCAAGGCTAGTGCTCTACCACTTGAGCCACAGCACTACTTCTGGCTTTTTTTGCTTATGTGGTGCTAGGAATCGAACCCAGGACCTCATGCATGCAAGACAAGCACTCTACCACTTCCACTCTATCACCTTCCCAGTTCGTCTTTGTTTTTTTTGTATGTTCTTCCTCCTATGGTATATCCCTGTTGTCACTGTATTTAATTTTGGTACCTTGCATCTTGTATATACATTTATCTAATTAGGGGAGGGGAAGGGGAATAACAAAATGCTGAAACAAGGACACAGGATGACCCACTGCAACTATGATACTCACAAGACACTATGTTGGAAATGAACCTTATAACTTTGGTGGGGGGGGAGTGGTGGAAGTAGGGGAGGGAAGGGATAGTGGGAGAAAAATAAAGGAGGGGGTAATAATGTCCATCAAGAAATGTACTCACTACCTTACTGATGTAACTGTAACCTCTCTATACAGCATCTTTACAAGAAAATAAATTTAAATGATAAGTAAAAGAGACCATCAAAATCCACTTGGGAAGTATTGTTTTTCTTTAACTACTAGTTTGAACTCAGGGCTATCACTTTTGGTAGCCTGGCACTATAACACAGAGCTATTGCTCTGCTTTTCATTGGCGCTTTTTTTTTTGGGGGGGGGGTCGAGTCTTGAACACTGGGCCTGGGAGCTGTCCCTCAGGTCTTCAGCTCATGGAGAGTACTCTACCACTTGAGCTGCAGCACTACTTCCGGTTTTCTGTTGGTTAATTGGAGCTAAGAGTCTCACACACTTCCCTGCCCAGGCTGGCTTTGAACTGTGTTCCTCAGATCTCAACCTGAGTATCTAGGTTTATAGGCATGAGTCACTGGTGCCTGGCTCATTGGCTATTTGAGAAACAGTCTTGCTCCTTGAAAATTCCTGAGATGTGAACTACCTGTTTTGGGCTTCCTGTTATTTTGGAGATCACAGAAGCATGCCACTCCATGGAGACAGCCTTGTGGATTTCTTTTTTTTTTTTTGGGTCCGGTCGTGGGGCCTGAACACGGCCTGGGCGCTGTCCCTCAGCTCTTCAGCTCAAGGCTAGCGCTCTACCACTTGAGCCACATTGCCACTTCCGGCTTTTTTCTTTTTGCTTATGTGGTGCTGAGGAATCGAACCCAGGGCCTCATGCATGCAAGGCAAGCGCTCTACCACTGAGCCACCTTCCCAGCCCTAGTCTTATGGACTTCTGTGCCAGGGCTGCCCTGAAACCATGTGGTCTGATGGGTGGCAGGTGGATTCTTTTTAGATATTAGGGAGGAAGACCAGCAAGAGCCTCTATGCCCCCAGTTTGAAACAAAACAAAGCAAAAAAACCCTGCTATACCTGAAATCTTTATTGGTGACAGGAAATACGTCGATAGCAAAGGGTTTAACTGTTACTTCCCGGGCAGGCCCTTCACCATCTCTGCCATCTGGAGCATCTGTTCCCATCAGGAATCTCCCACCAGGCAGCTGGACCATGCTAGTGGTCTGTGCATTTCCTGCAGAACAGGAGTTACAAATAACTTATGTACATGGATATACACATAGGTATATATTCAATATATACATAGGTATATTGTATATAGATATCAATGACAGTGTTATATGTGGATTGTACATAATACTCAGGATATCACAAAACATAGAGCCTTAAAGTTAATTTATTTTATTTTTGCCAGTCCTGGGGCTTCAACTCAGGGCCTGGGCACTGTCCCTAAGCTGCTGCTGCTTCTTTTTTTTTTTCTGGTAGTGGGCCTGAACTCTGGGCATGGGTGCTGTCCCTCAGCTCTTCAGCTCAAGGCTAGTGCTCTACCACTTAAGCTACAGTGCCACTTCTGGCCTTTTCTGCTTATGTGGTACTGAGGAATTGAACCTATGGCTTCATGCATGCAAGGCAAGCAATCTACCCTAAGCCACATTCCCAGCGAGCCTTAAATTTTTTTTTTTGGTCGGTCATGGATCTTGAACTCTGGGCCTAGGTGCTGTCCCTCAGCTCTTCAGCTCAAGGCGAGTGCTTTACCACTTGAGCTACAGCGCCACTTCCGGTTTTCTGGTGGTTTATTGGAGATAGGAGTCTTATGGTCTTTCCTGCCTGGGCTGGCTTTGAACCATGATCCTCAGATCTCAGCCTCCTGAGATCTTGGCTAGGATTACAGGCATGAGCCACCAGTGCCCGGCGGCGAGCCTTAACATTTTAACTATAACTTCTTGTCTTGCCACTTAATTTGCTGGCAAATCTGAGACAAATTAATCTGTAATCCAGTTTTTTTTTTTTTGATTCCGGTCATGGGGCTTGAACACTCTTATTTCCAATAAACTGTTCAGAAAAAAGCCAGAAGTGGTGCTGTGGCTCAAGAGGTAGAGTGCTAGCTTTGAGCACAAAGAGGCTCAGGGACAGCACCCAGGCCTGGGGGGAAAAAAAAGAGGAAAAAAATAAAAATTAAAAAATTTGAAAAATTAAAAAAGAAAGAAAAAGTAAATATGCAATAAAAAATTAAAGGATTTTTACTGGGCATGGGTGGTTCACATCTATAATTCAAATTACAGGGGGTTGAGACCATCTGAGAATACTAGGTCAGTCAGTTCAGGCAGGAAAGTCCATGAGACTCTTGGCTCCAATTGATCACCAAAAGCCAAGTGGAGCTGAGCTGTGGCTCTAGTGGTAGAGTAGCCTTGAGCAAAAAAGCTCAGGAGCAGTACCTAGGCTCAGAGTTCAAACCCCGAATTGGCATGCATAAGTAAATAATATGCAGAACGTAAAATGGTCTAATGTCTGCATGCACTTTTGGCTCTGGGCGAGCGGGCTGGTCAGGAAATCTGGTCACAAGCCGACCTCCCGGCCCAATACGACAGTGTGCTGGCTCCCACGTTCACGGTCCCACCTGAGACCCGGGAGCCCAGGTAGGGGCGCGGGCGGGCGCAGCAAGGCCCAGCCCGGCCGCCGGCCCCTACACCAGGAACCTCGGGCCCACAGGCCCTAGGAGTCACCTTCCCGTCCCTCCGGAGGGCTCCTGGTCCTCCGCTTCCTACCACACCGGAATCAGAGGCGCTGGCGGACACTGACCTAGCTGGAGCCACGGGCCGCCTTGAAGAGGGAACAGAACCGCGAGCAGCAAAAGGAAGCCCATGACAGACGGCCAGACCCTGCAGCCCGCGCACGCGCCTCCGGAAGACCCAGCCTGCACTGCTACTGCGCGTGCGCACAGCCCAAAACACTAGCCACATGACTATGCGCATGCGCACAAAATCCCCTTCAGGCGACTGTGGGCTGGGCAAGCCCAGAATGAAAGTTCCTGACAAAGGTTGGGAAGGTGACTCTGGTAGAGCGCGCCTTGCATGCATGAGGCCCTGGGTTCAATTCCTCAGCACCATATAAGCAAAAAGAAAAAAGCCGTTAGTGGCGCTGTGGGCTCAGGCTCTCAAGTGGTAGAGCTCTAGCCTTGAGCTGAAGATCTGAGGGCCAGCGCCCAGGCCCAGAGTTCAGGCCCCATGAGGGGACCCAAAAGACAAAAACAAGTTCCTGACACTTAAGAAGTGCTTCATTGTTAGGAGGCTAATGTCACCCTTCATCTCACATTGCTTTAGCGCACCCACCACATAGGAAGATCACAAACAGGTTTCATTAACGTTTATTGCTCTCACGGAAGGACAACGCACGTTAGTCGAGGTGTTCGCTAAAGATTCCGGGATGCATATTTATAAATGTCAATTTATAATTTGAAGACTGGAGCCGGTGGCTCATGGCTGTAATCCTAGCTACTCAGGAGGCTGAGATCTGAGGATCATGATTTAAAGCCTGCCCTGGCAGGGAAGTCTGAGAGTCATCTCCAGCTAACCACCAGAAAACCAAGTAGTGCTGTGGCTCACCTGGTAGATAACTAGCTTTGAGCTGAAGAGCTCAGGGACAGTACCCTGTCTCAGGGTTCAAGCCCCATGACCAACCAAAAAAAAAATTGGTTTGAAAATGGCCTAATATGGGGAGGATTGGGTGGGGGGATGGGAGGAGGATGGGAAAGGGAAACAAAGGAGGAAGCTACAATGCTTGATAAGAAATGTACTCATATATCTTGCCCATGTAATTGTAACCCCTCTGTACAGTATTTTCACAAGAAAAAAAAATGGCCTAATATGTTCTTTCACCACATTACCCAGCCCCCTTAGGTGTTTCTGCCATTTTTCCACCCCTGTATTTTGTCCTATTACATTTCCAATGGTGCATTGTTGTCTCTAGTTCACTTTTCTCACAAGCATGAAATACAAAGATCTGATACTTTACTTGTTGGTCATGGGGCTTGAACTGAGGACCTGGCTACTGTCTCTAAGTAGTTCTTCTGCTCAAGGCTACCGCTCTACCACTTTTGAGCTACAGCATCACTTCCCGTTTTCTGGAGATAAGTCTCACAGACTTTCCTGCTTGGGCTGGCTTTGAAACATAATCCTCAGATCTCAGCCTCCTGAGTATCTAAGATTACAGGCTAGATCCAATAATTTATAAAGCCATCAAGTTTGTAGATGCTCTTATTTCTGAAAAGTTTAATACTTAAATGTTTAATAGGAAATTGTTGGTTAGAATACAGCCACAAATTATTGAACCATTAATATTTCCCAAGGAATATTTAATAAACAAGGCAGGTAACATATGCTTATCTAATATTAATTTTACACCACTGCAAATCAAAACACATATCCTGCTCTCTGGACCTGCTTTATGTGATACACTCAGTGCAATTTAAAAAATAATGTAACTACAATTTCACAATGTCATAATTTGAATAGATGTCAAGTATCCTCTTTTCAGATTCCTTTGAACATCATTTGAAGCTTGGAAAAAAGGTCCACATTTCCATCCTCAGCATCATCCTGCAGTCAAGATCCAGATGTTGGAGGCTTCCGTTCAACCTTTTAGAGAAGACATTCCAGCTCGCATGATCTCATCAACTAGTAGAATGTTTGTGGCAATCACAGTGCTGAGGGGGGAAAAAATCATCAGAAGGCTCAAACAAACCCAATTCAATCCAACTTCCCATTTCCATCTACATTGCACACATTATGTTCAAGTTTCAATACTCTACAGTGTGTCTGTACATGTGCGTTAAGAACAGACCAAACGAAGGCACACTCAGTCCTTAACAGGTAGGAACCACAGGCAGACCTGAAACTCAACCAATCTAGGCCTGCAAATGATGTTATAAATACCAGAGGGGCCCATTCAGAGAAAAGGTTCCCAGCCCTGCCTTAAAAGATGTTTCAGTTTTGGTTTCCCCAAACTTACCAGGAGTGAAGAAGCTGTTTCTTCACGCAATAGTTATCCCATATGCCTGCCTCTGCTGCTACCATTGGTTCACCTGAAAGGTAACCAAGTATTCTTAAAATCATTCAGGGTAGAGGTCATAGCATCAAATGCTGTCTGTAATAACACTATTTTACAAATTAATGTCATCAACTGTAGATAATAAAGCCAATCAAGACCAAAATGTAACAGTACTTTAAGCTGCTGTTCTCACCACGCATGATTCATTCCATATACTAAAGATGAACCTTTATTACACCTAGCTTCCCATGGTGGTGCGCTCTCACAGGCTCCTGAATCTTTACTCTGCATATATTCTTCTTTACCCTATTAAAAACAGTGTTCCAGCCAGGCGCCACACTACTCAGGAGCCTGCAATCTGAGAATCGCTGTACAAAGGCCAGCCTGGGCAGGGAAGCCCTTGAGACTTAACTCCAATTAGCCACCAAAAAAGGTAGAAGTAGAGCTGTGGCTCAAGTGCCAAGAGCACTGTGTGTTGGCCTTCAGTATAAAAGCTCAAGGACAGTGTTGAGGACTTACTGAGACCCCTTTTTCTTGTATTATGTGCTATACTTTCCACTTGTGAATATAATAATCTTTATTTATTTATTTTTGTTGTCATGGGGCCTCAACTCTGGGCCTGGGTGCTGTCCCTTCGCTCTTCAGCTGTAGACTAGAGCTCTACCACCCTCAGCCCCACTTCTGGCGTTTTCTGCTTATGTTGTGCTGAGGAATCTAAACAAGGGCCTCATGCATGCAAGGCAAGCACTCAACCACTGAGCCATCTTCCCAGCTCCTATAATGATCTTATAACAAACTGATTTAAAAAAAAAAATCAGTGCACTGGTGGCTCATGCCCATAACACTAGCCACTCAGGAGGCTGAGATCTGAGGATCACGGTTCAAAGCCAGCTCAGGCAAGAAAGTCTCTTATCTCCAACTAACCACCAGAAAACCGGAAATGGCACTGTGGCTCAAGAGGTAGAGCACTAGCCTTGAGCTGAAGAGCTCAGGGGCAATGCCCAGGCCCAGAATTCAAGCCCCACAATGATTTGTATTTTGCTTCAAGAAGCCTAGAGTTTCTGATAATACAGTACCAAACTGAAAACAATGTATCACTATTCTTTCCATCTCTCCTAGCTTTATCTCATTTATAGTCTATTTCTCCCAGTACAAACAGCTGTATTCTCTTACCTGTGTTCAAGTCCACGCCCACAAGTTGACCAGATTCTGAATGTTCTGCTTGTATTTTAACTAATGTTTCTTGAAGGTCAAAACCAGAGT
This sequence comes from Dipodomys ordii, assembly GCF_000151885.1. Classification (NCBI taxonomy): domain Eukaryota; kingdom Metazoa; phylum Chordata; class Mammalia; order Rodentia; family Heteromyidae; genus Dipodomys; species Dipodomys ordii. Next base: position 3,052,290 of record NW_012267380.1, read on the forward strand.
TCTGAGCAAGAACCTAAACAAATTCATTGTGGAGAAGATAAAAACTAAGAATTGAGAATGAAATTATTTCCAATTTTTTTTCTCCAAAAATCAATGAAAACATGCAGGATGCCAATAGCTCAGTTATAATCTTAGCTACCCAGGAGGCTGAAATCTGAGAGTCATGGTTTAAAACCAGCAAAGGGGGCTGGGAAGGTGGCTCAGTGGTAGAGCGCTTGCCTTGCATGCTCGGGGCCCTGGGTTTGAATCCTCAGTACCACATAAGCAAAAAGAAAAAAGCCGGAAGTGGCGCTCTGGCTCAAGTGGTAGAGTGTTAGCCTTGAGTTGAATTGCTGAGGGACAGTGCCCAGGCCCAGAGTTCATGCCCCACAACGGGAGCCCCCCCCCCAAAAAAATGAGCCAAGGCCCGTGAGACTTAAAATTACCAAACCCACCAATACACTGCTAATACACTAAAATTAACCTTTGATGAGGACATAATAGAGAATTGATTGTTTGGCAGCTGAGCTAAAGGACAAAGAACAAGCTGCACAGATATCTAACTCCTACCCTTTCTTTAAGACAAGGTCTCCAGGCCAGTGCCAACATGAGTGCTGGGATTATAGGTGTGGGCTACAGTACACTGGCCAGTACTCTTAAGTTATCTCTTTCTTCAAGAAACTTTGAAAGAGATTCAAGTATCCCAGAAAAGGAGGAAATGGATCAAATCTGCTTACTCCAAATCCTCATCATGGCAAAAGAAAACACAACTGTATTATCAATAAACCTTTGAATCAGTTGAATTGTTTTGGTGTAGTATATTTTATTTTGTATTTTTTTGGGTCCAGTCGTGGGCCTGAACTCTGGGCCTGGGCATTGTCCCTCAGCTCTTCGCCTCAAGGCTAGCGCTCTACCACTTGAGCCACAGCGCCACTTCTGGCTTTTTTTCCTGCTTATGTGGTGTTGAGGATCGAACCCAGGGCCTCATGCATGCAAGGCAAGCGCTCTACCACTGAGTCACCTCCAAGCCCTGTTTTGGTGCAGTTTAAAGAAATTTGATTACTAAATAAGTAACCATACCTTGGGAATAATAAGCAATGCATCGGCAAATGCTTGGACTCCAAGCTGGGCCCTGCCTTTTATACTTGGCTTGTATTTGATCAGAGCCTCTGCCATTGCTACTTCCACTGCACCAGCGCCTGGAACCACACAGCCTGTTGGGTGAGAGAAAAAGAGAAATGCTAAAGCCTCAACAAATACAACAGCAGAATCAATTGTAAAGAAAACATACATACATGAAAACACATGAGGAAGCCATGACTTTTAAAACTCACTCTGGCCACAACCATTTAAATGTAGCACTGCATTTGCTTGTTCACTTGTTTTACCTCATACTTGCTATGCAAGGGGGCTCCACTAGTCATACCTACAACCCATGTAATCACATCTGAAAGCCACATATGAGTAACTAACACAGCAAACAGTACCTCTTGTGAGCTATTAGTATTAGTTCACTTATCTGTATTCACTTTTAATGATACACTATGTAAAAATAGCATACCATCAGTTATTTTAAAATGAACATTTACTTTTGCATGGTGTCTGGCTGTGTAAATTATTGACGAAAGAACACAGTATTCTGCCATGCCTGTTATATAGGGAACAAAGCCAGGTGCCAGTGGTACATGCCTGTCATCCTAGCTATTCAGGAAGAAGTCCATGAGACTCTTATCTCTAATTAACCACCAGAAAACCAGAAGTGGCCCTGTGGCTCAAAATGGTAGAGCACTTGCCTTGCTGAAGATCTCAAGGACAGAGCCTAGGCCCAGAGTTCAAGTACTGTGACCAACAAAAAAGAAAAACAAAATACAGGAAACAGCTTACCATCATCAATAGCATTTTTGACAGCCCTCAAGCCATCTCTGATTGCATCTTTGATTTGAGTGAGTGTGTGCTTATTTGGTCCTTTGACCAACAATGTGACAGAACGGGGATTGTTACATTTCTCAATAAAGGTGAACTTCTCTTCTCCCTATATGTAGAAGACACATTATTTCAGAAATAGGATATGGCTATGCAATAAGTGAACCGAGGAGAGGCATATATAGAGAACAAATAATGTGTCAGTAGAGAAAAATACTGACTTTATTCAAGCAAATCTTGGCTTAAAAAACCAACATATAGAGGCTGAGATCTGAGGATTGCATTCAAAGTCAGCCTGGGCAAGAAAGTCTGTGAAACTCTTATCTCCAATAAACCACGAGAAAACCGGAAATAGCGCAGTAACTCAAGTGGTAGAGTGCCAGCCTTGAACTGAAGAGCTGATGGACATCGCTCAGGCCCAGAGTTCAAGCCCCACGACCAACGTGGTGGGGGGACACACATACCAAAGAAACGTGGCTTTTTTTTATGTCAATGGCTTGTCATTATTACACATAAACCATCACATTTACATAAACAAGATTGATCCTGAGTTTGAATTTTCCTACTAAAGAATTCATGAACAACAAGTACTATTAGGTTTAGAAATAAAATACACCTACCAAAGTATATTCATAGACAAGTCCTGCATGTCCCAAACAGTCAGGATTTAGGTCATCAAAAGAATTTAGAGCTACTCCACCACAAGCAAGAATCAATCTGAAATATTAAAATGTTTTTTGAGATGTATTAGCAATGTTATGTTCAACAAGAACAAATTTCAGCAAGTTTTCACAATTATGTAACTGAATTATATTCTAAAATTCCAACCTAAACCTTTCTACCCACCAATGAGTGGGAGATCATTCTTTATTCCTGACCCTCCTTCCCAAGGTCAGTAAATTCCTCCAATATGAACCTTAATGAGGAAAACTATCATCATCATCATTTTTTGTCAAACAGGGGTTTGTACTCAGCTTCACACTTTCAACCTGCTTCTTCCTTCATAGTTGGCAATTTACCCTTTGAGCTATACCTCCAGCTCTGACTTTTGCTGATTAATTGAAGAGTCTCTCAGATTTGGCTGCCTGGGCTGGCCTCCTGAACAGCTAGGATTATAGGCTGAGTCACCAGTCCCTGGCTTAATGTTGCCTCTTGACAAAAAAAAGTCAGTAGTGTATGTCATGGCTTTAAATTAAAACAAGTATATAGAAATGGTCAAAATTATTTATATAGCCAAAATGTAGGAACCACAGAAATGTCTGACAGATAACTAAACAAAATGTGATACCTTCCCACAAAGGAATATTTTCAGCCTTACAAAGGAATGAGATTTTGATACATGTTATAACATGGACATTATGTTTCGTAGGCCAGATGTAATGGATGAGAAGAATGTGACAAGGGGGAACCAATGCAACAGCAATGTACGATGTACGCAAGACAAACCCCTCTGTAATCACCTTGACAATTAAAAAAAAAGAACTGTGAAACCCCACTAATGTGAAATACTGAGAAGAGAATGAGTAGGTGTAGAGACAAAAAACCCTGAAGATGAATAGTGGTAATGGTGGCACAATAATCTTACTATAGTCCCAGATCAAACTGGGCTACAGAGACAAAGAAAACAAAAGCAAAAGTAGATGAAAAAAAAAAAAGAAATAATCTTAATTTACTTACAAAGTAGGTAAAATTCACATTACCAGACAATCTGACCATACCTCTCCATATTTCTTCTTTTAGCTCTGCGCAGAGCGACTATGCCTTCTTTTGCAAAAGCATCTAAGGAAAACGGGTCAATTCCCTATAATTGAAACAAAATTATTTTTACTATCTTTCACCTGAAAAAATAAAACAGACTAGTTTATAAGTTTGATTTTCATTCTTACCTTCTGGTTAATAACAATAAACCCTTTATCTGAATCTCCACAAACTTTCCTTTTCAGTTCTATGACTTTTTTAACTTTATCTTCAATAAATTTTCTTTCAGCTTTTACTAGTTTTTCTCTCTCTTCTGCACTCTTGTAGAAAAAGCCAGAACTCACTTCTCTGTTAAAAAAAAAAAAATTACACAAAGGGGAAAACTTTATTATGGAGCTGAGAAACTGAGCTAGTTGTACCTTTTTTTTTTTTTTGCTGGTCATGGGGCTTGAACTCTGGGCCTGGGTACTATCCTTCAGCTCTTCAGCTCAAGGCTAGTGCTCTACCAATTGAGCCACAGCGCCACTTCTGGTTTTCTGAGTGGTTTATTAGAGATAAGAGTCTCATGGACTTTCTCGGCCGGGTTGGCTTTGAACTGTGACCCTCAGATCTCAACCTCCTGAGTAGCTAGGGTTATAGGCGTGAGCCATCAATGCCTGGCAGTTGTATATTTTAAGAGGTTGTTTTCCACAAAAGCAAAACTGAGGCAAACTATCATCCTTACAGAAGCAAAAATAAATGTTAAGCATGAAATCCTGGGTTTGATTCCTTGCAACATATGTGCAGAAAAAGCAGGAAGTGGCACTGTGGCTCAAGTCCTAGGACTGGCACAAAAAAAAAAAAAAAAAAGATTTGCAGTTGGATGATGGTGGCTTAACACCTATAAGCCTAGCTATTCAAGAGACTGAAATCTGTAGGATTGAGGTTCAAAGCCAGCCTAGGAAGAGAAGTCCGTGAGACCATATCTCTAATACATAGCAAAATGCTGAGCTGGAGTTTTAACTCAAGTGACAAAAACTGCAAACTGTATTGGCTGGCAATGTGGCTTAGTGAGTGTTTGAGTAGCATGCATGAAGTCCTGAGTTCAATTCCTCAGTATCACATACACAGAAAAGGCTGGAAGTGGTCCTGTGGCTCAAATGGTAGAGTGCTAGCCTTGAGCAAAAGAAGCTCAGGGACAGTGCCCAAGCCCTGAGTTCAAGCCCCAGGACTGGCACACACACAAAAAAAAAAACAACCCCAAACACCTCCCTTACCCCCCACCCCCACCCCGCAAACTGAGCACAAAAGCTAAGTAAGAGTACAAACCACCAAAATTTAGTCCCAGAATTAGCCAAAAGATAACTGGTAGCCAGGCACCAGTAATCCCAGCTACTTAAGAGGCTGAAATCTGAGGATCAACGTTTGAAGCCAAGCCCAGGCAGGAAATGTCTAAGGGAATCTCATCTTCAATTAAACACCAAAGAGCTGGATGTGGAGCTATGGTCAAGTGGCAAAGTGCTAGCCTTGTGGAAAAAGCTCTGGAACAGCACCCAGGCTCTGAGGTTCAAGCTTCAGGACTGGCATGTGCGGGCCCCCTCCCCTTCCATAGTCTACTCCATTTCAAAGGGGGTATATGAACTTACGTTTTTTCATATTCTAATGACACATTGCATGTAAGGATGTATGCATTTTCTACCCTTTTCTTCATGTCAGGATGCCGTGCCCCATGATCCAAAACAAGTCCTCTTATTAAGCTGTAAAAACAACATTTATAACATCATTGGTTTTCAGGTTGGGACTGTACCAGATTTAAGAAAATGAAACACTGAAGTATACCTTAACTCCTACAATTACTTGATTAAGACTGTCAGTGGAACTTAGGGAGGTCAACTGTGAAAATGCAACATCCCTAAACAGGAGAGGCTATTCAAAAGTAACTATTCTATTTGTTATAAAAAATTCTGTAGAGATAGTCTCAATTGGCAGCCTATCAAACTGATTACCTTCTTTAAAGAAATGTTTTTGCTAAGTCTTTGAAAAAAAATTCTTTTTGCAGACAAACTCCAAGTCTCTAATTATGCTTTATATAACAAATCACTGATGCAGTGTTCTTTTGTTTGTTTGTTGGTTGATCTTGAGCTTGAACTCTGGGCCTGGGCACTATCCCTGAGTTCTTCAGCTCAAGGTAAGCACTCTACTATTTGAGCCATAGCACCATTTCTGGTGGTTAATTGGAGATAAGAGTCTCATGGACTTTCCTGCCCAAGATGGCTTTGAATCACCATCCTTAGATCTCAGCCTCCTGAGTAGCTAGATCACAGGCATGAGCCACCAGCACCAGGCTTGCAGTGAACTTTTGAGAATTATTTGATCATAAACACTGCATCCCATTTCAAAATGAAATAATACTCAGTAAATGTAGCATCTAATTGACTTATCTAAACATACAATAAATATTTCCAGGCTGACAGTGTAACTTAGTGGTAGAACACCTGTTTAACATGTGTAAGGCCCTGGTTTTCATACAGCATCAAAACAAAACCCAAGGGCTGGGAAGGTGGCTCAGTGGTAGAGCGCTTGCCTTGCATGCCTGAGGCCCTGGGTTCGATTCCTCAGCACCACATAAGCAAAAAAGAAAAAAGCCGGAAGTGGCACTGTGGCTCAAGTGGTAGAGCACTAGCCTTGAGCTGAAGAGCTGAGGGACAGCGCCCAGGCCCAGAGTTCAGGCCCCACGACTGGACCTCCCTCCCCCCAAAAAAACCCAAATGGTATTTCCTAGCATTCCATTTCCTACCTTGTGTCAGTTTCAGATTTATGTTTCATCTCCATGATCTCAACCATGAACAAGTCAATAGGTTCATCTTTTTTTTTAATGGCCAAAATGGAGTCCACTACAGCCTATTAAACAGGAGTATAACCATTAAATTACATTTGATTCAAAAATAGAAAACACTTATTCTCTACAGAAGTTTAGTTTTTTTAAATTTCTGAATTGATCGGAGTCTTTTCTCCATGAGCAAATAAAATTCACTAGAAATAAAAGGCCTAAGACCACTCATGTGGGCTGGGAAGGTAGCTCAGTGATAGAGAACTTGCTTGCCTTGCATACAGGAGGCCCATGTTTATGAGAGCCACATAAACAGAAAAAAGCCAGAAGTGGCACTGTGGCTCAAGTGGTAAAGTGCTGGCCTTGAGCTAGAGCTAAAGGACAGTGCCTAGGTCCAGAGTTCAAACCCCATGGAAGACACTCATGTCCCCTCCCCCCCCAAAACAAAACACCTCACTTCGTAACTGCCCAACTAGCAGTTATCTGTTCTACCATTTTATTAAAAACTTAATCTAAGGGCTGGGAAGGTGGCTTAGTGGTAGAGTGCTTGCCTTGCATGCATGAGGCCCTGGGTTCAATTCCTCAGCACCACATAAGCAGAAAAAACTGGAAGTGGTACTGTGGCTCAAGTGGTAGAGCACTAGCCTTGAGCTGAAGAGCTGAGGGACAGCGCCCAGGCCCAGAGTTCAGGCACCATGACTGGCAAAAAAAAAAAAAACAAAAAAAAACTTAATCTAAAAAAAAAAAAAGAGAAAAATAAATAAATAAATTAAAAAAAAAAGAGAAACAAGGGACTGGGAAGGTGGCTCAGTGGTAGAGCGCTTGCCTTGCATGCATGAAGCCCTGGGTTCGATTCCTCAGCACCACATAAGCAAAAAGAAAAAAGCCGGAAGTGGCACTGTGGCTCAAGTGGTAGAGCACTAGCCTTGAGCTGAAGAGCTGAGGGACAGCGCCCAGGCCCAGAGTTCAGGCCCCACGACCCGACCCAAAAAAAAAAAAAAAAGAGAGAAACAAACTTAAGTTTAGTGTCTCCCAACACAAAGAAACGGGTGTTTAAGGAAACAAATGCTAACTTGATTATATATGGTATGCATATTTCACACTCTTCCCCATAAACATGTGGAATTAAAAAATACAAGTAACTGCAAGTTTTCTAATAATAAACCCTCCATTTTATGATCCTTTCAAATGAAAGCCAGAAGTATGCTTCTAATACCTGGCTATATGTATTCACATAGCATCTCATAAGTGGAGTGAACACAGATCTATACCATTGGAGATACCCATGCATACTGTACCAACTGTACCACACATACCTCTGTTAAGACATCTGCTAGTTCAGCATGAACTTTAGTACGGAGAGAGGTTCTGGCCACATCTATGAGTGTTTCCCTGTCCATCTCTTTGTTTACTTTGATTTGTTCCAAAAACTGAAGGGCCTTGTCCTTTGCAGCTTCAAAACCTTCAGTGATTATTCTGGGATGAAGACCCTACACACACATGCACAAATTACACCAGCAGTAACTTTCATCTTTAATTAAGTCCAATTCACCAAAGCTTTTGAAGGGACACTCTGGATTGTTCATCATTTTTAATAAAATGAAGGTAACAAAATGTGCTGACTTTCTGAATACATTTCAAAGGTGAAATACCCATTTGAATGCAGAGGAAAAGAACAGATATTACTCTAGCACAGAGTCAAAGCCAAGGAAACTACAAAGCACCCTTGGGTGTTCACTGTGCAAACCATCAGGAATAAGACCAAACCTCAAAACCTCAAAAACCTCTAAAATTTTCAGTTAACAAGAATATATTTTTTCCCTACAGATTATCTGCAGTTAATTCATGTCATTTAGCAATAAAAATGAATAAAAGGAGACTTATAGAGTGTACATTCCTTTTGGCTAGGAAATTCTGGCAGTGGTTTAGTATTCATTATTGTTTTAACCTTTGGTTAAGTAGGAAGCTGGGCGCTGGTGGCTCACACCTGCAATCCTAGCTACTCAGGGGGCTGAGATCCAAAGATTGCTGTTCAAAGCCAGCCCAGGCACCAAAGTCCGTGAAACTCTGATCTCCAATAAGTCTCCAGAAAACCAGAAGTGGTGCTGTGGCTAGAGTGGTAGAGCGCTTGCCTTGAGCTGAAGAGCTAAGGGACATTGCCCAGGCCCAGAATTCAAGCCCCACAACCGACAAAAAACAAAACAAAAAAATTGTAGGATGCTTACACAGTTGTCCCCCTGCCCCTCTGCCTTTTTGCATTTTATTGGTAGTGGGGCTTGAACTCCAGCCTGGATGCTGTCTCTGAGCTTCAATTTTGCTCAAGGCTGGTGCTCTACTACTTGAGCCACAGTGCCACTTCAGGCCTTTTCTGTTTATGTGGTACTGAGGAATCGAACCCAGGGCCTCATGCATTCTAGGCAAGCACGCTACCACTGAGCCACATTCCCAGCTCCTCTGAGCTTTTGTGTTCAAAGTTAGGGTTCTACCACTTTTGAGCCCCAGCCAGTGCCACTTTTGGATTTGAGATGACTTTCAAAGACTTACTGCTTGGGCTGGCTTTGAACCATGATCCTTAGATCTCAGCCTCTTGAGTAGCTACAATTACAGGCATGAGCCACAATGCCCAGTTTTGACTTTTCTTCTTTTTTAAACAGAGATAGATATCATTGATTGATGAATGTATCCTGGTAATTTTTTTCAGGCCATGATAGGTATCATAACCTGTCCATAGTCACAGTAGGATAAAGACACAGGTTCCTAGACTCAGACTCCCTAGTTTGGCCTCAGTCATCGGGAACCTATCAACACCAGGTATCTCTTACACAGAACAAGACAAGGGAATCAGGCTCACCTCAGAAATATAGAGATCTGCCTGCTTCAGCAGCTCTCCAATGATAAGGACATTGGAAGTAGTACCATCACCAGTTATGTCATCCTGAGCTGTAGCTACTTTTGCTATTAAGGAGGCTGTTGGATGCTGAATTTGCTGCAAGTAGAAAAAGAATTATATCATTATCTGAGTTTAAGTTGTCCTGATATTTGGCTATATATGACTGATTTAATTAACACCAATTCATCATCATCAAAATTCTTGCACAAACTTGTCACTTCTCAGGTATTTTCCTTTGGTGACAGGAGACTTGAGCTTCAGTTAAGGTGCAATCATAAGGACAAACAGTAAGATAAATCTAGTAATTTTCTGAAAATAAGCCTAGTAGTTCCTGTACTTAGAATAGAAGACCAAGGGAAAGAACTGAGGGTTTAGGCCCAGACTGGACTACACAGCAGAAACTCTCTCAAAACAGCAAAAAACAAATGATTCAAGGAAAAATTAGTAAATTAAGAAGCCCAGCACTGTGGCTCACACCTGCTGTAATCCTAGCTACTCAGTAGGCTGTGACTTGAGGACTGCAGTTTAAAGCCAGCCAGGACAGCAAAGTCTGTTGAGATTCTTATTTCCAAAAGTGAAACTGTGGCTCAAATGGCATAGTACCACCTCAAGCAAAAAAGCTAACGGACAAGTTCAAGCCCCAGTATCCCGCCTCCCAACAAAGCAAAATTTAAGTGATGAATCTAGGCAAAATGCATAGAGGTACTCTATTCTCTTAACCTTTTTTTTTTGTCTTTTCTTCTTTGGTACCGGGGATCAAACCTACGATGTTCCACTTGTTAGGCAAACGCTTTGCCACTGAGCTACATCCCTTACCTTTTTGTTTGTAATTTTCCAAAGCATACATCTGGCAACTGAGGGTTAGGGGTTGGGGAGGAATTCTGCTGAAGTTGAAACAACTTTTTCCTTAGCTGAGCATTCTATGTTCACTTCACAATTAGGCCACAACAACTAACTGCTTCTCTGTGCTTTCTGTATAACCCTGTGCTTACTAGTTACATTAAATAATAAAAGTAAATAAAAGCAAAAAAAAAAAATAAAGTGCATCTCTTGGGTCAGCTAGTCCTTACCGAAGATACGAGTAACATCTGGTTGTTGACATGGTACACCATTATCAAAGCCTAAATTTGAATTAAGTGTGCTGTGGTGCACATCTAATTCCAGAACTGGGGAGGCTGAGGCAGAAGTATTTCAAGTTTGAGAGCCGGCTGAACCACATGGGCGGATTGTCTCAAAATGCAAAAACAAAACAAAATTTAAAAAAACCCACCAATTTTATTCTGAACTCACATCAGAGGCAATTTTTTTTCTTGAATTTGAACTGTACCGAAGTTCAAATGAGTAGCAGACAATCTCAACTTTTTTTCTTGGTTGGTTGTGGGGCTTGAACTCTGGGCCTGGGCACTATCCCTCAGCTCTTCAGCTCAAGGCTAGTTGCTCTACTGGAGCCACAGCGCCCACTTCTAGCCTTTTCTGTTTATGTGGTGTTGAGGAATCAAACTCAGGGCCTCATGTTATGCAAGGCAAGCATTCTACCACTGAGCCACCTTCCCAGCCCCTTAACTTTTTTCTCCTCTTAGTGCTGCTTCTGTGCGGGACCAACTTTTGTGCTTAAGGAAAGCAGATCTATTTGAGCCACACCTCCTGCCTGGGCTGGATTCAAACAGTGATCCTCTCAGCTCTGCCTCCTAAGTAGCTAGGATTACAAGGGTGAGCTACTATTTCTGACCAATCTGTCTGATAGAATACTCTTTTCTTTCTGCCTTGATAATGAACACTAGAAAACCTTCCATAAGCCAGACCAAACTGGAAAGCCCAGCCCCCTGGACCCAGCCCTGCAGCCTCACCATCTCGTGTAGCAGCACGTTGCCATCTTTCGTCAGCTTGATGTCTCCGGCGCCCGAAACGAGCCTGTCAAAGGGTTAGAAATGGATGCATCAAGCCCAGCACTGGTGGCTCACGCCCGTAATCCTAGTTACTCAGAAGATCTGAGGATCTCAGTTTACTGGAGACTCATCTCCAATAAACTGAGAAAAGGCCCCGGAAGTGGTGTTGTGCCTCAAATGGTACAAAGAGGCCCAGGGACAGAGCCCAGGCCGAGTTCAAGGCCCGGGACCGGCAAGAGGAAAAAAAAAAAAAAGAAATGGATGAATCAGCGCGCGACCTTCCAAGGGAAAGCGAACGAAGAATCCCATCAGGAAACCCGGAGCCCGGGACGGAGGGAGGGATCAGCGCTCTCGAAGGGGTGTAAAGAGTGTAAGGAGGGCAAGGAAGGGCCCGCTTCCCCGCGGCAGGGGTGCAAGGGTAATGCCCACCTCCCCCCAAGCACCGGGAGGCCGAGCCCGCAGGCCGCAAAGGGCGGGCGGGGCGGCGCCGCGCGCGCAGGCGGCTTTGTCCTCCGCCCAGCAGCCCCGCACCGGGTCCAGCAGGCAGCGGCGCATTGCAGAAGGACTCGGATCGGCCCAGGATCAGGCGGGAGACGGGTGGGAGGCCGGGCGGCCCGTCCGCCCGCCGCGGTCCCCTCCGGCCCCTCCCCGTGGACCCGCCTTACATCTTCATGGTGCCCTTAGGCCCCAGGTTAGTCCTCAGCACGTCCTGCAGCCCCCGTGCCGCGCTGATGTTGACCGCCAGCGCCGCCTGCGCGCGGGCGACCTCAGCTTTGGGGTTCAGGGTCTTCACAGCCGCCATAGCTGCCGCCGCTGCAGAGGAACAGACCGAGAACAGCGAACTCGGGTCACAGCCCAGCTCGGCGTGGTCGGGAGGCGCTCATCCGGGGCTTCTGGAAAAGTCTGACGCTCTCGGCCCGCCCCTCCCTGCGGCCGACGTGCAGCCGCCATTGGGCCGCGGCGAGGCTGCATCCGCTGATTGGCTCGCTGCGCCGTGGCGCCTATAGCCCCGCCTGTCGCGCCGGCTGTGCGCCACCGCGCGCGGGAGGTGTGGTCTGGGCTCCGGCGTTCCGGGGCCGCCGCGGGCATGAATGGCGCGGGCCAGGTGGCCAGTGGGCTTCTCTTTGCCGGATGTTTCTGGCCCCAGGGCACAGCCAAGTCTTTTCGGGGGTGGGGTAGGGCGGCCCCCGATTCTTCCTTGGTTTACTTTCTCCCGTCTCCCGGCCGCAAGCCGCGTGTTCGGGGTGCAGGGAGCCCTTCCCGGGGCAGACGTGAGCCCGCGAGCCTGGGTGAGCGCGGCCTCGGCCAGCCTTGGGAAAGTCCAGGAATTTCCAGTGACCGGCGCCGCGCGGATGCTCGTCATCTCGGCCCTCCTGGAGCTAGAGGCGAGTGTGAAACCTGCTTGGGCCACGTAGTGAGATCGTGTCCGAGAAATACCACAGAAACGTCCCGAAAACCACCCCAACTGCTTTTTAGTATCCCGCATTTCCACCCGGAAGTCAAGGCCGCAAGCTCGGTCAGCCTTTTCTGCTCAAGGAGGGTTCATCACCACTTGAGCCACACCAGTTCTAGCTTTTTGCTGGTTAATTATAGATAAAAATTCCGATGTGGCGGGGCTGGGTAGGCGGCTCAGTGGTAGAGTGCTTGCCTTGGATGCATGAGGCTCTGGGTTCGATTGTCAGCACCACATAAGCAGAAAAAGGCCAGAAGTGGCACCATGGCTCAAGTGGTAGAGCACCAGCGTTGAGCTGAAGAGCTGAGGGACAGCACCCAAGGACCAGAGTTCAGGCCCCATGACTGACAAAAACAAAACAAAACTCGGATTTGTTTTTCTGGGCTGGCTTTGGTCCTCAAGATCTCACCCTTCTGAATATCTAGGATTATAGATGTGCTCCACTGGCACCTAGCATGGTGTGTGATACTCTGCAAGAACGACACTAACTTGGGCTGACATTTAAGTCGTTTTGCTGTTAAGGGTGAAATGAATGTGCTGGTATATAACGCCTTAAAGTAGGTTTGTAGATTTGAGTTCCATAAGAGCACCTATATAAGTTTAAATTACAGTGCCCAGTAGAAGACTCAGATAATTTAGTGGCTATTGATTGGTGCTATTTGGATTTACTATAACGACTGGTAAAAATGTATAGGGATAAAAACATTAACAAATACACAGACCAAAAAAACATGCAATTTCAGGCATCTGCTTATGAGTGAAAGAAGGTATAAGGGCCTGTTAGAGAAAGGTGGGTAATAGAATGGGGAGAGAAGCAACAGACAAATCTGCAGAAATAGATTCCTCTTGTGGTTTGGTGTGCTAGTTAAAAAGTCTGGGGGGCTGGGAAGGTGGCTCAGTGGTAGAGCGCTTGCCTTGCATGCATGAGGCCCTGGGTTCGATTCCTCAGCACCACATAAGCAAAAAGAAAAAAAAGCCAGAAGTAGTGCTGTGGCTCAAGTGGTAGAGCGCTAGCTAGCCATGAGCTGAAGAGCTGAGGGACAGCGCCCAGGCCCAGAGTTCAGGCTCCATGACTGGACCCCCCCCCAAAAGAAAAAGAAGTGGGGGGGGTTAGAGGGTGGAGGGTGGGAAGGGATGGGAAGGTGAAACAAAGCAGGAGGCTACAATGCTTGATAAGAAATGTACTCATTATTTTGCCCATGTAATTGTAACCCCTCTACAGTATTTTCACAATAAAAAAATTAAAAAAAAAAAAAAGAAAAAAAAAGTCTGGAGTCAGGTTCCAGTAATTCATACTTGTAATCCTAGCTACTCTGGAGTCTGAGATCTTGATCCTGGTTCAAAGCCAGCCTATGCAGAAAAGCTCAAGAGAATACATCTTCAGTTAACTACCAAAAAACTGGACTTAGAGCCATGGTCCAAGTGATTGAGTGCCAGCCATGAGCAAGAAAGCTGAGTGAGAGACACTGAACTCAAGCGTTGGAACTCAAAAAAAAAAAGGCAGCGGAAACCTAAAGAACTAATGAAAAAGCTTTTTAGTTTGATATTATTGCATTATTGGGTTTGTTCTTATGCTTTTGGAATCCTATTAAAAAGGCCTTACTCATTACAGGATTAAATTTAAGTCTTAAATTTGAGTTGATTTTGTAACTGATGACAGGGTTCTAGTTTGACACTGCTCACCAACAATCCTAGCATTTTTATTATTATTATTTATTTTTTGTCTGGTATGGAGCCTGAACTCTGGGCCTGGGCACTGTCCCTCAGCTCTTCAGCTCGGCTAGTGCTCTACCCACTTGAGCCACAGCACCACTTCCAGCTTTTTTCTGCTTATGTGTTGTTGAAGAATCGAACCCAGGGCTTCATGCATGCAAGGCAAGCACTCTACCACTGAACCACCTTCCCAGCCCCCCATTAGCATCATTAAAAAGATGGTCCTAAACCTGCCGCCGGTGGTACACGCCTGTAATCCTAGCTACTCAGGAGGCTGTGATCTGAGGATCAAGGTTCAAAGCCAGCCCAGGCAGGAAATTCCATGAAACTCTTATCTCCAATAAACCACCAGAAAACTGGAAGTGGCGCTGTAGCTCAAGTGGTAGAGCCCTTGCCTTGAGCTGAAGAGCTGAAGGATAGCACTCAGGACCAGAGTTCAAGCCCCACGACCTACAAAATAAATAAATAAATAAATAAAAAGATGGTCCTTGCAGGCACTGGTAACTCACGCTTGTAATCCTAGCTACTCAGGAGCCTGAGATCTAAGGATTGAGGTTCCAAGCCAGCCTAGGTAGGAAAGTCCATGAGATTTACCTCAAAAACAAACAAAAAAATACCTACCAAAAAAAGCCAGAAATGGAGCTGTGGCTCAAATGATCAACTGCTAGCCTTCAGCAAAAAAGAGGCCTAGGGACAGCACCCAGGCCTTGAGTTCAAGCCCCAGGACTAGCACCAAAAAGAAAAAAAAAAAGATTTTTCTTTCTGCAATGTATATTCTTGG
The DNA here is from genome assembly GCF_000151885.1 of Dipodomys ordii. NCBI lineage: Eukaryota > Metazoa > Chordata > Mammalia > Rodentia > Heteromyidae > Dipodomys > Dipodomys ordii. Next base: position 3,067,422 of record NW_012267380.1, read on the forward strand.
CACCTTTGTCAAAATCAGCTGTTTTTTTTTTTTTTTTTTTGCTGGATGCTGGTGGCTAATGCCTATAATTCTAATTACTCAGGAGACTTCTGAGATCTGCTAATCAAGTTTCCAAGACAATTGCATGAGATTCTTCAGTTAAGCAGAAAAAAAGCCACAAGTGTCGATATGGCTCAAGTAGCAGCTGAGTGAAAAAGCTAAGTGGGAGTAGGAGGCCCTGAGTTCAAACCCCATACCTACATAAATGAAAAAAACTTAAGTTTTTGTTGTTGAGATGGAGTTCTGCATACCTTTTTTTTTTTGTACTTGTTGGTATTGAACCAAGATCCTCTCTCTGCTCCTGAGTAGCTAGTGTTACAGGTGTGAGACACCAGTGCCTGACTCAAGCTTTTTTTTT
>NW_012267380.1:3069938-3079685 GCF_000151885.1 Dipodomys ordii
TGCAAGGCAAGCGCTCTACCACTGAGCCACCTTTCCATCCCTACTTCTGGTCTTCTGGTGGCTCATTGGAGATGGGAGTCTTCATGGCCTTTCCTTTCCTGCCCGGTCTGGCTTCGAACTGCCGTCCTCAGATCTGTCTCCTGAGTAGCTGGGATGACAGGTTTTTGTAGCAGTTTGGGGGCCGCATTCCTGCTTGAGCATAACGGCAAATGCCAATTTCAGAAAATGCTCCCAGGCAGCTGCACCCATTGCAAAACCAGAGCAGAGGTTCTCTCTGGGCTCCGGTACCCTGGCCCCAGGGCACAGCAGCAGAGGCCGCTCTGGCTGAGGGCCACTTGTGATCCTCCTCTGTGAGGAGGGTGCTGCGGGGGTGGGGCTTTGCGGCATCTAGGTGTGGCGGGAGATAGGGAGGGGCCAAGTGGGGGGGGGCGATCTGGGTCCGGGCGGAAGCCTGGAGTGGGGGAGGAGGAGGGGCGGGGCGGTGGGCGGGGGAAGGGGCGGGGTGGAGGGGAGGAGGGCAGGCCGGGGCAGGCCCGGGCTCCCTTCCTACCCGGCCGTGCGGTCCGGGCTCCGCACCCACAGTCGGCCGAGTGCCCCGCAGAGCCGGCCCTCGCCCGCCCCCTCGTCCGCCGAACCCGTGTAGGTGCAAGGCTCCGCAGGGAAGGCCGCTCACCTCGGGTCCCTTGTCCAGACGGGTCCGGCCCTGGGCCCCCGAGCCGGGAAGTGTCCGCGGCCGGAGGCGGTGGCCCGGAGCCGGTGCAGCGCGGTGAGTCCGGGGCTTCGCGGTTCTGCGTTTTCCTGGGGTCTCCGGGCCTCTGGTGCCAGGCTGGTCCGCTGGTCCGGCAGCTGGACGCCTCCTGGGGTCTCCGGGCCTCGGGTGCCAGGCTGGTCCTCTGGTCCGGCAGGTGGACGTCGCCTGGGGTCTCCAGGCTGTGCTGCACCGGTTTACTTTGGGAAAGTTCTGGGTCTCACTTCTTTATCTCACAGCATGAATGAATGATGCAATGCTCAGCATATATGGGGAAAGTTCCCCTGGTTACCACACAGCATGAATGAATGATGCAATCACACGAGATGGGGAAAATTTCCCCCATTTAGAGCTTCGGAAAATTCCCCCACAAAGAGGAGGGAAGAAGAGGATTCGTTGTTAGAAGGATACTTTTGCAGGTTGGAATGAAATGATTCATTCATTGAGTTGTTTGCTATGATTCCTTTATATGTGGTTTGCTTGTAAAAGTTGATCTGCACATTTAATGACATTGGTGTGTTGGGAAAGAAAATTATACAATCCAAATTTGGTTTTCAATATATAGTAGTTAGTGCTTCAGGAAATTTCAAAGAATTCCACACAACCCTAATAACTTACTGATTTGTATGTGATGCAGTGCCATAAAATGCACCTGGTTTTCAGTGCATGCTGAGTTCTGACCCAGCTTCATAGGATGGGACATGTCTTATGGCTTCCCAGGGCTGGTCTTCAAGCAGGCTTCCCAAGCCTACCTTCCAACTTTCCGGACTTGAACTTTGTTACTATAGCATTTGTATTTCCTAGAGTTCCATGTATTTGGAGCCATTCAGTATGTATTCTTCTGTCTTGCTTCTCTGGGTTACTATAAACTTTTTTATATATGTCTATGAGATAGCATATATTGCCAATTCATTCCTTTTGATTACTGAATAATACTCCAGCATAGGGATATATTATAATTTGTTTATCAATATATATTACAGTGGGCAATTACAAACAAAGCTGTTGTATGATTTCATTTCTTGGATTTATGGTAACTTCATAAGAAATGGCCAAACCATTTCCCAGAGTGTTAATACCTTTTTTTTTTTTTTGCCAGTCCTGGGGCCTGAACTCTGTGCCTGGGCACTGTCCTTCAGCTCTTCAGCTCAAGGCTAGTACTCTACCACTTGAGCCACAGTGCCACTTTCGGCTTTTTCTGCTTATGTGGTGCTGAGGAACCCAGGGCCTCATGCATGCAAGGCAAGCACTCTACTACTGAGCCACCTTCTCAGCCTTGTTGATACCATTTTATATTCTCACCAGCAATGTATAAGAATGTCTGTTGTCCCATACCGTCATCAATACATGATAGCACCAATTGTTTGGTTATAGGATTTGAACTCAGGGCCTGAGTTCCTAGGCCCTGTCCCTGAGCTCTTCAGCTCAAGGCTAGTGCTCCACGGCTTTGAGCCACAGCGCCACTTCCGGTTTTCTGGTGTTTCATTGGAGGTAAGAGTTTCATGGACTTTCCTAACTGGACTGGCTTTGAATCTCGTTCCTCATATCTCAGTCTCTTGAGTAGCTAGGGTTACACGTGTAAGCCAACAGCTCCCAGCACCACTCTTTTAAAGTGTATTTATTCCTATTTGAATATCTAGTCAAGTCCTTTGCTTATTTTTGACAAGTTGTATGAGTTGTAGAAATTCCTTTTATGAGCCAGGCGCCTGTGGCTCACGCCTGTAATCCTATCTACTCAGGAGGCTGAGATCTGAGGATCACAGTTCAAAGCCAGCCCAGGCAGGAAAGTCTGTGAGACTCTTACCTCCAATAAACCACTCGAAAACCAGAAGTGCCGCTGTGGCTTAAGCAGTAGAGCACTTGCCTTGAGCTGAAGAGCTGAGGGATGGTGCCCAAGCCCAGAGTTCAAGCCTCACAATCGACAAAAAAAAAAGAAATTCCTTTTATGGTAGCTAAAGCCCTTGGTCAGATCTCTGTGTTGTGATATTTTCTCTTGTTCTGTAGCTTGTCTTTCCTTCTTTTCTTAATTTTACCTTTTGAAAAATATAAATTTTAAATTTTGATATGAAATCCTTCTATTTTTATTTTTTATGTCTTTTGTGTCTCATTTAAGAACCTCTTGCATACCTTAAGGTTGTTGTATGAGTAATTTGTAACTGTAACTGTGTAACAACTTATTGCAAATATAGCAGCTTAAAACAACTTCTAAACAACAACAACATACTTCTTAGAATTTCTGTGCAGCAGAAATCTGGAAGCAGGGCCAGGGGCATGGCTCAAGTGGTAGAGTACCTGCCTAACAAGTGCGTGCACTGAGTACAAATCCCCAGTACTGGGAGAAAAAATCTGGAAGTAGTTTCTAGTTGAGGGTCTCTTGAGAGGTTGTGGTCATGAAGCTTGGCTTTTTGTTAGGAACTGAACTTGCTAGGCACAATCTACCACCATGCCCTGCCCTTAACCCGCCTCTTCCCATAGGGAGGGGATACTTCCCCTGGTTGTCAGCAGGATTCAGTTCCTGGAGGGATGTGGGGCCAAGGCTCTTGGATGGAAGACTCCCTAATCTTGACACATATTCTTCACAGAGGGTGGGGGGTGGGAATAAGATGGAAACCACTTCTGAAAAATTATTATTGTGCAAAAAGTTTATAATTTCATGTCAGGTTGTGCATGTGATGCAACTTGATCAATGCCACCCCTTCTATCGTTTCCCCCATTATTCCCTCCTATTCCTACCTGAAAGTTACTTAGTTTAATTTTTTTTTTTTTGGTCGATCCTGGGGTTTGAACTCTGGGCCTGGGCGCTGTCCCTCAGCTCTTCAGCTCAAGGAGGGTGCTCTACCACTGGAGCCACAGTGCCACTTCTTGTTTTCTGGTGGTTAATTGGAGATCAGAGTCTCACGGACTTTCCTGCCCGGGCTGGCTTTGAACCATGATCCTCAAATCTCAGCCTCTTGAGTAGCTAGGATTACAGGCACCGGTGCCTGGCTAGTTTAATTTTTACCTAATATACAATGAAAATAATGACTGCATTTCCTCACCCTTCAGTTTTCTTTTTTTCTTTTCTTTTTCTGTTTTTGTTGGTAATATGACTTGAACTCTAGGCCTGGGCGCTTCCCAGCCCCACTTTAATTTTCTTTTTAGATTCTGTAATTATTGATTCACAGGGGGTGTCAGAAATACACAGAAGGCCCCTTCCTCTGTGCTCCTGAGCCCTAGAGCTGGTCTGGGTGTTACCATTACCCATGTTTGTGTCTGGTCTGACCTCTCAAGTGGCACCCTCTCACCTCCGCCTTGTTCTGTTTTCTAGGAGAGAGCCACTAGATCCAGTGCAAAATCAAGGGTCAGGGGAGAGGAAGTGGAGCATTTTAGAGGCAGTCGACTTTTAGAAGTTCTGTACTTTTAGCTTTTGTGTTTGGTTATGTGATTCAAGTTAATGCTTGGTGTTCGAATGTAAGTCAGGGGAAAACTATACTTTTTTTTTTTTTTGTGGTCGTAGGGCTTGAACTCTGGGCCTGGGCGCTGTCCCTCAGCTCATCAGCTCAAGGCTAGCGCTCTACCACTTGTGCCATAGCACCACTTTCGGCTTTTTTTATTTATGTGGTTCTGAGGAATTGAACCCAGGGCCTCAAGCCTGCAAGGCAAGCGCTCCACCACTGAGCCACCTTCCCAGCCCGAAAACTATACATATAATTTAAAGTTTCTACATTTCATTGCACTCTGGATAGGATTTCAGTGTTACAGTGGTGCCAGGCCTGTCATTTTCATGTTGATGAAACAAAATACATTTTGCATTATTTAGTTCAGGCCCAATTGAAAGCAAAGCAATCAGGGTATGAATTTCAGATTAGAAGGGAAACAGAATACTTTTTTTTTTCAGGTGTAAAAAGTATTAAAGGAGAAAGTAAGCTATTAAAAAAAAAAAAGCTCAGAGGAAAATTCTTCGGTGTCCTGCCTTTCTGTTGTGGGGACAGGGGCTGGGAAGGTGGCTCAGTGGTAGAGTGCTTGCCTTGCATGCATGAGGACCTGGGTTCGATTCCTCAGCACCACATAAGCAGAAAAAGTCAGAAGTGGTGCTGTGGCTCAAGTGTAGAGCTCTAACCTTGAGCTGAAGAGCTGAGGGACAGCACCCAGGCCCAGAATTCAGGCTCCACAACGGGCACAAAAAAAAAAAAGTCTGTTGTGGGGACATCATTTTGGGCACAGCCTTCCTTAGGCTGCAGCTGTCCTGTCTTTTCTGCCTACAGAAGTCAGCCGTGCGCAGCCGCGTGGGAAGATAAATGCAGACTTGCAAGGCTTTGTGAACACGGTGTGCTCTTTACCCTTCACTAGAGCCTCAGCCCATGTGACCCCGCTTTGAGGGTGTAAGCAGAGTGGAGCTCTGCTCCAAGTCAGTGGGCCCTTTAATTAATTACATTAATCACATTTTGAGGAGCTAGCAATGGGACCAGGCTTTGCACATGCTTGGCAATTGCTCTACCACTGAGCCACATTCTCACGCCTAGTAAAGACCTTACCTTTTTCTTTCTTTCTTTTTTTTTTTGCCAGTATTGGATCTTGAACTCAGGGCTTCTTGTTCTCACTTAGCTTTTTTTTTTTTTTGTCAGTCATGGAGCTTGAACTCAGGGCCTGGGTGCTATCCCTGAGCTTTTGTGCTCAAGGCTAGTGTGCTCCACTTTGAGCCACAGCACCTCTTCTGGTTTTCTGGTGGTTAACTAGAGATAAAGAATCTCACAGGTTTTCCTGCCTGAATTAGCTTCGAACCTTAATTCTCAGATCTCAGCCTCCTGAGTAGCTACGATTACAGATGCGAGCCACTGGCTCACTTAGCTTTTTTTGTTTAAGAATGGCACTCTACTACTTGAGCCACACCTCCACTTCTGGTGTTTTGCTGATTTATTGGAGATAAGAATCTCTTGGATTAGGGCTGGGAAGGTGGCTCAGTGGTAGAGCGCTTGCCTTGCATGCATGAGGCCCTGAGTTCGATTCCTCAGCACCACATAAGCAGGGAAAAAAAGCGGAAGTAGCAATGTGGCTCACAAGTGGTAGAGCACTAGCCTTGAGCTGAAGAGCTGAGGGACAGCACCCAGGCCCAGAGTTCAGGCCCCACGACCGGGCCCCCCCCCCCCCAAAAAAAAAAAAGAATCTCTTGGATTTGTTCTGGGCTGACTTTGAACCTTGTTCTCAGATCTCAGCCTTCGGAGTAGCTAGTATTAATAGGCATGAATCACCAACTCCTAGCTATAAAGAACAGTTTTGAATCTTGTAAATTATTTCCTTTACTGTAAGAAGCTGTTCTAGTTCTCTTCATTTTTTAAATCTCCTTATGTTTTTTCTTGCCCCTTGAATTTTTTATTTCTACTTTTAAATAAATAAGGTCATGTTATGTAGCCCAAGCTGGCTTAAACTCCTGGCTCAACCCCATGAGTGCTGTGTTTATAGACCTGTGCCACCAGGCCTGGCTCTGCATTTACAGTTTTAATGATCAAGATTAGAATTTAAAGTAGCTGTCTCCATTCCCATACTACTGGGCAGCAGAATTCTTCTTTCAAAGGCTCTCAAAGGTTCTTGACCATGTTCTTTCTCTCTCTCCTTTCCCTCTCTCCCTCTCCTCTCCCTCTCTCTCCCTCTCCCCTCTCTCCCCCCCCCCCTTCCAGGTCTTATACAAACTAAGGCTTGAAACATCAGAAGAATGGAAGCCTGAGAAAAGGAAAGGAAGTGTTGCTTCTTTACAGAGTTTGCAGAAAGAAAAAGCCAGCTTTTCCTCAGGGAGCTGTCCTAGACACCTGTGCTGGAACCTTTCCCTTCCTCCCTCCTTCCCTCTTCCTTTCTTTCCTGCCTTCCTTCCTTTTTGGGCTGGGAAGGGGGCTCAGTGGTAGAGTGCTTAGCTTGCATGCATGGGGTCCTGGGTTTGATTCCTCAGCACCACATAAGCAGAAAAACCCGGAAGTGGCGCTGTGGCTCAAGTGGTAGAGTGCTAGCCTTGAACTGAAGAGCTGAAGGACAGTGCCCAGGCCCAGAGTTCAGGCCACACAACCAACAAAAGAAAAAAGAATATTGCCTGCCTGCCTGCTTTCCTCCCTCCCTCCCTCCCTCCCTTCTCTTTAAAAAAAATTGTGTGTGTGTGTGTGTTGGTCCTGGGGCTTGGGGTGCTTTCTCTGAGCTTCTTTTTTTTGTTTTGTTTTGGGGTCCAGTCGTGGGGCCTGAACTCTGGGCCCTGGACTCTGTCCCTCAGCTCTTCAGCTCAAGGCTAGCGCTGTACCACTTGAGCCACAGCACCACTTCCGGCTTTTTTTTTTCTTTTTGCTTATGTGGTGCTGAGGAATCGAACCTAGGGCCTCAGGCATGCAAGGCAAGCGCTCTACCACTGAGCCACCTTCCCAGCCCCTCTCTGAGCGTCTTTTACTCAAGGCTAGCATTCTATCACTTGAGCCCCAACTCTACTTCTGACTTTTTTGGGTAGTTTGTTGGAGACAAGAGTCTCATAGACTTTCCTGTCCAGGTTGGCTTCAATCTGTGATCCTCAGATCTCAGCCTCCTGCAGTAGCTAGGATTACAGGAGTGAGCCACCAGCACCCAGCTTTGGAACCGTTTTTATAACAATCTTACCAGGAGGGAGAGTGAGTCAGCCCGCCAGTCTCCCTCTGTCTTGTCATGTATCTGGACTTTGATGCTCATTTCTTTATTCCTTCTTTCTAGGCTTTTTCAGAACCTGTAGATCTTTCTTGAAGAAATTTCTGGTCAGAACTTTAGACTACATTTTTATTCAGCAGAGTAACAGAAAGAGAAGAGCATTGTCTCCTAGGAACTGGCACTGGAGAAAGGTGAGTCCTGTGTCTTCATGCATTTGATGATCATATGGCGGTGATCCTGTATGTCTTCATGCATTTGATTATTACATGTTGTCTCTCTGACAGCAGTTCACATCAATTAAAAAAGATGTCTGCTGTAATCTATGCTGCATGCAAGAAGAATAGCTGTTTCTTTAATAAATAAACAGTAATTTAGTCATAAAATAAGCTATGAGTTTAATCATAAATAGCACTTGAAATGCTGAAGCAGTAAGATCTTGAGTTTTAGGGCAGCAAGACCCTGTCTCAAAATCAACAGAAATACACACATCAAAGAAGAAAAAAACAACAACAGTATTCTCATGGTGCATTGGCAGGGACGTGGCCTCACTTACCGGAGGCCCTTGGACTCCTCTGATTCAGCAGCCTCTCAAGCCTTTTGTAAACTGTGAGGGGTCCTTTTGAGAGCCCTGTGAACGTTCTTCTCCCACAGGTGCTTTACTACCATGCTTGCTTCACTGTTCTTGCATAAAAAGGCAAGAGGTCAGTCCTAAACTAAAGTTGCAAGAGTTAGTTTGAGCAAGATTTTCCCTTTTATCTAGAACAAGGCTTCTTAAGACTGGTCTGAAAGGAAACCCTTCTTTTGTACTTTGTACTAGGGATGAGAAGGGCTTACCAACCTTTTTTTTTTCTTTAAATCTGTTAGACTACCTTGGGGTCAGCTAGACTTAAGTCCCAGTCTGAGCCGCAGAAGTCAGTGATTGGGCCTGGGCCTGTGTCTCAGTCCAATCTTTTCATCAGAATTGCTTCTACCTAGTCCCATCCCCTCCCCTTCTCCTGGTTGCCAGGTGTGAAGGATCCAGAGTCCATTCCCAGCAATGATTTTTTTCTTTGTGTGAAATTCTAATGTACACAATTTACTTTGAAGCAACCAAACTACCCTGGCAGATTTCCCCCATAGGTCTGAGATTGCTGCAGATCCAAGAATTGTGAGTTCCTGGTGGGCGGGGGAGAGAACAGGGAAGCAGAGTTGGGAAGAGCTGCAGGAAGCAGAGACCATGTTTGCTTTGTTGGTCTTTCAGGCAGGAAGGGAGTAAAAGCCTGTTAACCAGCAGGGCAGAGGGAGGGCTGAGGTTGTATAGTTCACTTTTGTCTTCTACGCAGGGTATGGAGGAAAGAACAGCCTGTCAAAGGAATTCCATGTAAGGCGTCTCAAACATCCTGCTTTATCTGTCTTAGCAGATCCAAGTGTTCACAATTCTAAGTTCTAAGTGAGGACTACTATTCAGAAACCAGTACTTCATTTGAGGAAATGCACATTCCCTTTTGTATTTAAAGCTGATTTTTATTATTGTTGTTGTTGGTTGTGGGGCTTGAACTCAGGGCCTGGGCACTGTCCCTGAGCCTCTTTGTGCTCAAGGCTAGCTCTCTACCACTTGAGCCACAGTGCCACTTTCAGTTTTTTGTTTTGTGGGTCGGTTGTGGGGCCTGAACTCTGGGCCTGCGTGCTGTCCCTCAGCTCTTCAGCTCAAGGATAGCACCACTTCCAGCCTTTTCTGTTTAGGTGGTGCTGAGGAATCAAACCCAGAGCCTCATGCATGCGAGGCAAGCATTCTACCACTGAGCTACCTTCCCAGCCCCAAGAGTGTCAATTTTTTTTTGCCTGGGGCTGGCCTGGACCATGATTCTCCTACTTAGGACCTCACATGTATGTAGCTGAGATTATCATGATGTCCATCTTGTGTGTTGAGGTGGGATCTCACTAACTTTACCCTTACCCAGGCTAGCCTCAAGCCATGATCTGGGTTTGCAGGTGTGAGCCACTGCATGCTCCAGGTCAGGCTTTGGGTACCTGTCAGTCATTCTAAGGAGCGCTGCCTATTCTTAGTCATTGTATGCCTTACGTACATTCTTGAAATGTTTGTTAGCCCATCCCACAGTTCTCATTTTAGCTTCTCTGACTGGGCTTTCTGTCCCTGCTTTCTCTTCACGCTCGGTGGAGTTGTATTACCTGTTGGCTAATGGACCATGTGGATGGTTGCAGAGCCACAGGGAGGGCGTAGAGTTGCCTGCATCTCTGGCTCTGTGGGAACCTTCTCTCTGTTACTGCCAGTCTCTGAAATAACAGATTTCTTTCACTGTGGATCCAACTACAGGCTTGTGCCACACACACAGTTCTCCACTTTAGGGTTTTTTTTTTTTGGTCCAGTC
>NW_012267380.1:3081805-3118848 GCF_000151885.1 Dipodomys ordii
CTTTTTTTCTTTTTGCTTATGTGGTGCTGAGGAATCGAACCCAGGGCCTCATGCATGCAAGGCAAGCACTCTACCACTGAGCCACCTTCCCAGCCCCTCAGCTTTTATCTTTATATTTCAGTAAGTTATTTTGCTCTCACTGTTTTAACAAAAGAAAAAAGAAAAAAACAACAAAAATTCTTGTATATCTTGTTTGATTGGAGAATTTTAATGTTTTCATTTATCATTGTAAAACAAAGGACAATTTTATAACTTTTTTTTTTTTTGGTCCGGTCGTGGGGCTTGAACTCTGGGCCTGGGCACTGTCCCCCAGCTCTTCAGCTCAAGGCTAGCGTTCTACCACTTGAGCCACAGCACTATTTCTGGCTTTTTTCTTTTTGCTTATGTGGTGCTAAGGAATCGAACCCAGGGCCTCATGCATACAAGTCAAGTGCTCTACCACTGAGCTACCTTCCCATCCCAATTTTATAACTTTTTTGTGCGAAGCTGTTACATGTAGGGCAATCTGTCTTTAAGTAGGGGTAAATTAGTCTTAAAAAAAAAAAAAGAATCCTAGATAGTTTTCCCTTCAAGTCAAGCATCTCTGGATTTTAGTTGCAGACAAGTACTAAGAAAAAGCTTTAGCTAAATTTGGTAGTGTGCCTTATCCATTCATCCATTTATATTAATATTAGTGACAAATATATTGGAAATAAAACAACCCCAAACCAGTTACCTCTGTCAAGAAAATGTAGATAGGGTATGCTCAGCGTGGTTGGGAAGATGACCATAACTATAAACTGCCTGGGACCTCTAGGATATATAGCATGTTGTTCTTCGTTGCAAGGGTTGATTAGAAAGCTAGTTCTGATTCAGTGTCTCTTAGTGGATCCTGCATTAGACCTGCTTTCCATTCCATAGCAGGTGTTTCCCTGTGGTAAGGCCTGTTCATTCTATGCCTGAATGGCCAGCCTTTGGCTTCTTCCTTGGTTTATGAAAGTGCATGTCTCCAAGAGGGTTTGGATAGGACGTGTGGTTTCTCAGATACCTGAATGTGTGTTTGTGAGTACAAAGCACATGGCCTATGGTTATCAAGTAAACCTTCCTTGGCCTTGCTCCCATAGCAACATGCATGTAGTGGAGGGGCCCTGCGGCAGCCCCTCTCTCACAGTGGATTTTGTGAGGCACAGGATGGCTTCAACCTTGTTGGTCTTCTTCCTAGGACACGGAGAGCCATGGGAGGGGCAGTACCTTTCAAAGCTGCACTCACTGAGCGCTTGGCGCTGATCCAGCCCTCCAGAGAGCAGGTACAAAGGCTCCTAGCTGAGCATCCTCCACACCTGACCCCTGGCATACGGTAAGAGTAGCCTAGTCCTGGGCTGACCCCACTCTGCAGTAGGGTTTGGGGGGCACTCCTCCTTCTTGGAGTCTCTTACTGTGGAACTTTCCTCTGCATGGTTGTTTTGACACTTATATAAGGTCTTGTCTGGTCCTGCCCCATGTCTGCCTTCCCTTTCTCCTCAGGGAGGGCTTACACATTCCTCTGCTTATTTTTCATCTATTTTGTTGTGCCCATGGGCAGAATAGAGTTGTGGAATGTTTTTCTAAAACAAAGCCCTATGCATTAATTTCTAAGTGCATTTAGAAAAAAAATGTAAAGCTGAATGTGGTTGCTGCGCAACGGCTTGGAGGCTGTGGCAGGAGGATCCAAGAGTTTGAGGCCAGCCAAGGCTACATAGTGAGCTCCCCAAGAAAACAACAGAAGAAAAACATAGAAAATGTTAACTTCCTAGGAGATCTACCATGCCAGATATAGCTCACCCAGATACATTCAGGATAAAAAGTATATTATTTCTTTTTCCTATTTTTTTCTCTTTTGTCAATCCAATTGTACTTCTGCAGGGAGCTGGTGAGCCGCCTGCAGGAGCGCCATGTTCAGGTTTTCCTGATCTCCGGTGGCTTTAGGAGCATCGTGGAGCACGTTGCCTCGAAGCTCAACATCCCAGCAGCCAATGTATTTGCCAACAGGCTGAAGTTTTACTTCAATGGTGAGGTTTCAGCGGCTTTTAAACAAATCATTTCTGTTATTCAAGTTCCAGGCGGCATCTGTTGGAGCGCAGCATAAGCAGAGTGCATGAGAGTTAAATATTGGATTGTTCTGTAGACTGGATCTTCTCTTTTTTGGCACCCTGGCTTTGGTATCCATCTTGTCTTCCCTGGGCATATAATACTGCATTTTGTAAACCATTAACTCTAGGTGATCTGAATGATTTTGTACATGTTATATTTTATTTTTGTGTGAGTTCTCATAAATTCTCCCCTGAGTCTCAGGGAGAATTTTGATTATGGGCCTCGTGAGTTACAGCTACATTTGATTTGCCTCTGGCCTCCGGACGCCCTTGGAGTCATAACTGTATTCACGTCACCTAAAGTTCTCCAGTTATGTCAGGGGGTGGCTGATATTCTTAAAACCAAGTAGTATTTAAATGTGTCAATAAAACATTTTTGTGGAGTCTATCGATAGAGATAGAGATAGAGAATGAGAGTTAATTTCTGTAAGAATAGAAATAATTGAGAATAAGTTAGAATTGCCTCTTAGGTGGAACTTGATGTTAACATGTATTTCTTTTTTTCTTTCTTTCTTTCTTTCTTTCTTTCTTTCTTTCTTTCTTTCTTTTTTTTTAATTGGTCATGGGGCTTGAACTCTGGGCCTGCGCGCTATCCCTCAGCTCTTCAAGGCTAGCACTGTACCACTTGAACTACAGCTCCACTTCCGGTTTTCTGGTGGTTTATTGGAGATAAGAGTTTCACAGACTTTCCTACCCAGGCTGGCTTTGAACCGTGATCCTCAGATCGTAGCCTCCTGAGTAGCTAGGATTACAGGCTTGGATTACAGCGCTCCGCTGATATATTTCTTTATTGATCTTGTGACACTTCAACATGGTTTAGAATTATTACACTGGAGGGAGAGGGTAGAATTCACTCAAATGTTTCTGACTTAATAGAGCCACCTCTAAGGCTGGTTGTCACCTTAGGTCCTGTGACTGCTGAGGCCATTTTTAGGCTTTCCAGTGACATTTAAGGGAGGGGGCCCTTAGTTTTAGACTTGATGGATAGGCAACACTGTTTTGAATGTTTTTCAGGTGAATATGCAGGTTTTGATGAGACACAGCCAACAGCCGAGTCTGGTGGGAAAGGAAAAGTTATTAAATTTCTAAAGGAAAAATTTCATTTTAAGAAAATAGTCATGATTGGAGATGGAGCTACAGACATGGAAGCCTGCCCTCCTGCTGTATGTATTAAGGGTACTCATTTTTTTTTTTTTTCAGGTTGTAATTTTGTTTAGATGGGGGCTGGGATGTAGCTCAGTGGCAAAGCGCTTGCCTAGCAAGTGCAACGTCCTGGGTTCGATCCCCAGTACCAGAAAAGAAAAGACAAAGAAAATACAGTTAAAAAAATTTTGTTTAGATGGTTTGGTACTACCTAAGGTTTATGAGACATATTAAACAAAAAGAGCTAAGTATTATTATAAAAACACAAAACAAATTCATTCTCATTATGTCAGTTTTGTGTGAGCTCTTACTAGATGAAGAAATTTACAAATAAGGAACTAAAACTTTCTTAAGTTTTATTTTTTTGCAAGTAGTAACAAGGATTTATTTTAGTATAACAGGATAAAATGGGGAGAGATGGGGGAAAATGTAATAGACATTTCCTGCAGACTACAGAGGAAATGAGAATTAAAGATTCCACTTTTCAGCTGGGCAGTGATGGCTCATGCCTATAATCCTAGCTACTCAGGAGGCTGAGATCTGAGGATCATGGTTTGAAGCCAGCCGAGGCAGAAAAGTCCCCATGAGACTCTTATCTCTAATAAACCACTCAAAAACTAGAAGTAGAGCTGTGGCTCAAGTGGTAGAGTGCTCACCTTGAGCACACAAGCTAAAGAACAGTGACCAAGCCTGAGTTCAAGCCCTAGGATTCACACAGAAAATGAAATATAGATATATATGTATATATATATACATATATGCATATATATACATATATATGTTTTATACACATATATTATAAATAACATAGCTTATGCATTTATAATAGGTATATATATATACACACACATCCACCTATACCTCTATGTATATTTTGTAATATGGATATATGACCATGGGCTGCTGTCATTTAAAGATTATCTCTTGTTCTTTTCCTTCTTAGGATGCTTTCATTGGATTTGGAGGAAATGTGATCAGGCAGCAAGTAAAGGAGCGTGCCAGATGGTACATCACTGATTTTGTGGAGCTTCTGGGAGAACTGGAAGAGTAATGTCAATTTCTATATAGCTCATAACAAAGTCAGATCGATTTTTGAAAGCTACATGGGTGATACTGTTTTCTTACAATTGCTTATGACAACTTTTTATATAAAGTTGATACTGATTATATATTCAAATAAACTGTAATTAGGGTTCCTAAATCACTTAAAGAAAAAACAACTAGTTCTAGTACTGTTATAACCATTAATTACCAAGAGTTTTATAATTGAATTTTTCATGTCTATTTTCCTAGCTGTATTTTACCTGAATCTTTTACAAGTATATAGTAAACATCTTCATGCTTGAAAATATGGACCCAGCAACCTTAAGTGAATATTGGTTTGCTCTTGAATATCTAAATAAAAGCTTATTGATTAGAAGAGATTTGTGCAGTTTTCCACTCTGCTGTGTATGTATTTCAACATTGGGAGTGCCAAGTAGAGACCACTCCAGTGAAGGAGGGAGATTTTTCTGTGTATAGACAGTACAGTGTTATGCCCTTAGCCCTCTGCATGCAGCACTGCCACTGACATGGGGTACAGAGTCTTCTTTTGCCTTGTAGAATTCATTACATATGGAAGGTTAGCAAGATTTTAAGCAAAAACCAGTGGAGATTCAAAAGTTCTGGTCTTGCCGGGTACTGGTGGCTCACACCCTAGCTACTCAGAAGGCTGAGATCCGAGGATCGCTGTTCAAAGCCAGTCTGGGCAGGAAAATCTGAGACTCTTATCTCCAATAAACCACTAGAAAACAGGAAGTGGTGCTTTGGCTCAAGTGGTAGAGCACTTGCCTTGAGCTGAAAAGCTGAGGGACAGCACCCAGGCCCAGAGTTCAAGCCCCACAATCCGCCCCCCTCCAAAAAAACCTTCTAGTCTTATAAAAGGTTTTTGTGTTATTGTTGGTGGTGGTGGTGTTTGTTTTTGCTTTTGTATTTTTCTTTTGTCTTTTTAGGAGGAGGCAAAGTGGGGACAGGGGGCAGAAATGGAGGGAGGAAGGATGAACAATGCAGTCCTGGTACTCGGTAGATACTGTGGAAAATCATCTATGCAACCTATGAGCAGGGATAGGGTGGGGGAAATGGGAAAGTTAAGGAAGGGGTGGCATTGTCCAAAAAGAAATGTACTCAATACCTGACTTATGAAATGGTAAACCCTTCCTACATTGTTTTCTCTTTCCTTTTTGTCTGAGACAAGGTCTCAAATGCAGTACTGATGTTCTCGCTCATTGAGGAGTCAACTAAGCTGCACTCCCAACCCATACAAGACTTTTTTTTTTTTTTTTTTAATGCTGGTCCTGGGGCTTAAAACTCAGGGCCTGGGCACAGTTCTTGGGCTTCTTTTTGCTCTACTTTCAACTTTTTTTGTAGTTTATTGGAGGTTAAGAGTCTCAGGGACTTTTCTGCCCAGGCTGGCTTCAAACTATGATTCTCAGATCTCAGTCTCCTGAATAGGATTATGTCGGTGTTTGGCTTTGTACACTTTCATCACAACAATAAAATTATATTTAAATAAAGGAGGTGTATGGGCTGGGAAGGTGGCTCAGTGGTAGAGCGCTTGGCTTGCATGTATGAGGCTCTGGGTTCGATTCCTCAGCACCACATAAGCAGAAAAAGCCAGAAGTGGCACTGTGGCTCAAGTGGTAGAGCACTAGCCTTGAGCTGAAGAGCTGAGGGACAGTGCTCAGGTCCAGAGTTCAGGCCCCACAACTGGCAAAAAAAAAAAAAGGAGGTGTATACAGACCTAATATTTAACAGAGGTGTTCAAAAAAACAAACATCTCGTTTTTTTGAGAAATACCAATTTCTCTAAAGCTTAAGGTTTAAAAGATAGGTAATAAAAATAAGACAACAAAATAAAATAGGTTTCTGAAAAATTAACAAAGATCAACGTTTTTCCTAAAACATTAGGAAAGAATTTCTAATTGCATGGGTAGTCCATTTCATTTTTTTTGGGGGGGGGTCTGGTCGTGGAGCCTGAACTCTGGGCCTGGGTGCTGTCCCTCAGCTCTTCAGCTCAAGGCTAGTGCTCTACCACTTGAGCCACAGAGACACTTCCAGCTTTTTTTTCCTGCTTATGTGGTGCTGAGGAATAGAACCCAGGGCCTCATGCATGCAAGGCAAGTGCTCTACCACTGAGACACCTTCCCAGCCCCCCATTTCATTTTTATAGATGGTTTGAAAGGGAAGATTTGAGAGTCAAACTGTTCATGTTGATGTTGAGCAATACTAAGAAAGGGATATTTCAGTGTTTTAGAATTATGTGATGATGGAAATGAAGGGGTTAGGGTTAGGAAGAGACTTCCAGTGGGCTGTGTTGGAATAATTACATACCAGAGGCCAGAAGGTCCTGATGTACCACTGAACCACAGCCCTGGCCCTGATTTTTTTTTTGCCAGTCCTTGGGCTTGAACTCTGGGCCTGGGAGCTCTCCCTGAGCTCTTTTTGCTCAAAGCTAGCACTCTAGCACTTGAGCCACAGCACCACTTTTTTTTTCCCTGTGATTAGCTGGAGATGAGTCTCACAGACTTTCCTGCCCAGGCTGGCTTGAAACCACAATCCTCAGATCTCAGCCTCCTTAGTAGCTAGGATTTACTGACGTGAGCCACCAGCACTTGACTATGATA
The DNA here is from genome assembly GCF_000151885.1 of Dipodomys ordii. Classification (NCBI taxonomy): domain Eukaryota; kingdom Metazoa; phylum Chordata; class Mammalia; order Rodentia; family Heteromyidae; genus Dipodomys; species Dipodomys ordii. The sequence continues at coordinate 3,088,718 of NW_012267380.1, forward strand.
TTTTAATATTGGAAACCACTTCAAAATGATTAGAACTTCCAAATAAATCATTGTTTAACCAAATAAATCAATTGAGTCAAATTTCCCCCAAAACCAGAATTTGGGACTGGGTGTTGGATGCCTGTAATCCTAGCATGAAGGAAGCAGAGGCATCAGGTTCTCAAAGTTCCAGGCCAGCCTGGGTGAGACCCTACCTCAAAAAAAAAAAGAAGAGAGAGAAAGAGGAAAAGAGAGAGAGAAAGAGAAAGAAAAAAAAGGCAGCTTTTGTAGAAGAGCTGTGACATTAGTTTGGCCACAATTAAATAAGCTCACCAACAGTAAGACTGTTGTTTCCCAATTATACATGCTTCCTGGCAGCTCTCCTAGATACTGCTTTGTGATGTTTACAGGCCAGGTATCTCAGAAGGCACTAAAAATGGCCTCAAGAGGGAGGGAGGATTGAGGAGCAGGCCTCAGGTCTCCTTACCTGGTCCTGACAGCCTGGCTTCTATGGAGCAGTGGTCTGGACAGAGAGGTCCCCAGTTAATTTGCCTAGGGTAATCTGATCTGCTGAGAAATCAGAGGTTCACAGGGACCTTCTATACATTTACAAATCCTCTCCTCTGGCCTGCACTAAGTAAGCTGCTCTGAAGTAGCGTGGACAGTCATTCCTTTGTGTGTTAGGTGAGTGAGTTGATGCAAGAACTATCCTAACCTCCTTTATACTTTCCCAACACTGGGCTTGCTGGAAACAGCTCCAGGACTCTCCCACTTACATGGGTGTCCCAGGGTGGATTCACAAGGCGGTGGCAGTAGTATAAACATCTTTCTTTGAGATACCACTTTCTATTCTGATTACAAGAATTGTTGAAACAGAAAAAGTTAAGGAACTGAAACTTGTCATGATACTAAGTTGAAATTCAGTAAGTTAGCACTTGGAAGACTGAGGCAGTAGGATTTGCAAGTTTAAGACCAGCCTGGGTTATATAAGGAAACACCCCCTCCCCTTATTTTTTTATTTTTATTTGTTGGTAATGGGTCTTGAACTCTGGGCCTGGATGCTATCCCTCAGCTCTTCAGCTCAAGGCAAGTGCTCTACTATTTGAGCCACAGCTCCAATTTTGGTTTTCTGGTGGTTTATTGGAGATAAGAGTCTCATGGACTTTCCTGCCCAGACTGGCTTTGAACCTCGATCATCAGATCTCAGCCTCCTGTAAGCTTTTTGCTTGTAAAAAAGAATGACCTTCTGCCTTTCAGGCTCTGCTTCAACCCGTCTCCTCTGCTTTGATGGCCTCTTTAATGACTTCTGTAGCTTTCCTGGAAGCAGCAATTCCCTTGTGGGGAGCCTATATAGCCTGCCCTTCCCAATACCAGGGGCAGGAGTGAGTCAGGGCTTCTGGACATGGAGTGGCAGGCCTGGAATGGCTTTTCTTCTACAGCCCTCAGCACCTTTCTGGCCAGATTAAGAAAACTTGGCAAGTGTCTCAACCACAAATGACATTATCTGTGTTCATATTTCAGGTGTTTTCATGTCTTGTGATTTTACAGCCCCAAGATCAGCAGTGTGAGATTCTGCTGTGCTTTTGTTCCCAAATGGGCAACGTGCTCAGTGAGGTTCTGACTGCTGCGAGGTTACAGGAACAGCTGGAACCAGGCCAATGATTTTCACTGAATTCTTTATCTTTTATGTTGCTAGGGTTAAAATTTTACCATGGCCAGTAGAGTGTCCATCACTCAGCTAGTACTTATTAACACAGGAGCAGTGTTAACATTAATTCAGAATAGACAAAATCTTACTGCTTTGCAAAAAAGTGGCTTTCATTTAAAAAAAAAAGAAGAAAAAGCTGAGCGCTGGTGGCTCATGCCTGTAATCCTAGCTACTCAGGAGGCTGAGATCAAAGGATCATGGTTCAAAGTCAGCCCAGACAGGAAAGTCCACAAGACTCTTACCTCCAGTAAACCACCCAGAAAAGCAGAAGTGGCACTATGGTTCAAGTGGTAGAGCACTTGCCTTGAGCTGAAGAGCCGAGGGGCAGCACCCAGGCCCAGAGTTCAAGCCCCACCACCAACAGAAAAAAAAAAAAAAGCATAGTTCCATTTGTTTACTTTTCATTGGTCAGAATTTGTTTCGCAGGTGACTTGCGTTCCCTGCCTGTCTCATCTGATTTTGTTGTTTGTTACCACGGGTTACTGTACTTTGTATAAGCACATGGACACTATCTCACCCAGCAGGATCCAGGCATAAAATTTTTTTTTTTCAGTCATGGGGCTTGAACTCTGGGCATGGGTGCTGTCCTTCAGCTCTTCAGCTCAAGGCTAGCACTCTACCACTTGAGCCACAGCTCCACTTCCCGTTTTCTGGTGGTTTATTGGAGATAAGAGTCTCATGGACTTTCCTGCTGGGGCTGGCTTTGAACCGTGATCCTCAGATCTCAGCCTCCTGAGTAACTAAGATTACAGGCCACCAGCATCGGGCCCACTTCCACTTTTCTAATGGTTAATTGGAGATAAGAGTCTCATGGAGGCCTGGGAAGTTGGCTCAGTGGTAGAGTGCTTGCTTCACATGCATGAGCCCCTGGGTTTGATTCCTCTGTACCACATAAACAGAAAAAAGCTGGAAGTGGTGCTGTGGCTCAAGTGGTAGGGTGCTAGCCTTGAGCTGAAAAGCCGAGGGACAGTGCCCAGGCCAAGTTGAGCTCCCACAACTGACAAAAAAAAAAAAAAAAAAAGTCTTATGGATTTTCCTGCTTGGGCTGGCTTTGAACCTGGATCCTCAGATCTCAGTCTCCTGAGTAGCTAGGATTACAGGTGTGAGCCAGTGGCACCCAGCAAAATCTTCAGTCTTAACAAGAGGTGTGTGCCACACAAGCTTGCAGACAAAATTGCCTTTTCTTAGCTAGGCACCTGTGGCTCATGCTAAAATCCTAGCTATGAAGGAGGCTGAGATCTAAAGATAGTGGTTCAAAGCCAGCCCCAGCAGAAATGTCCATAAGACTCTCATCTCTACAATTAGCCACCAGAAAACTGGAAGTGGTGCTATGGCTCAAAGTGATATAGCACTAAAAAAATAAAAATGCCTTTTCCCTTTTTTGCAGCACTGAGGATTAAATCAAGGGCCTTACCCCTGCAATGCAAGTATTAAACCACTGAACTATGCCTCAGTCTCAGCCCCTCCCTCCCCCCTTTTTTTTGTTGGTCATGGGGCTTGAACTCAGGGCTTGGGTTCTGTCCTTGAATTTTTCTGCTAAGGCTAGCACTCTACCACTTTGAGCCACAGCTCCACATCCAGTTTTCTGATGGTTAATTGGAGGTAAGAGTCTTACAGACTTTCCTGCCTGGCCTGGCTTAGAACTACAATCCTCATATCTCAGCCTTCTGAGTAGCTAGGATGACAGGAACAAGCTACTGGGTGCCTAGCTTGTGTTAGTTTTTATTGTCCCTGTGACAAAAATACCCAACAGAAATACCCTCAAGGAGGAAGGAGTTATTTTTGGGTGGTGTTCTCACTGAGCTCCATCCATGGTTGGTTATCCCTATTCATTTGGATAGAACATTGTGGTGGCAGGAGTGTATGGACAGAGAGCTTCTTTCTTGGTAGACATGAAGTAGAGAGACAGGCTGACAGTCATAGATGGAGCCAGGACGAGGTGTAAAGTTCAAAGATATACCTCCAGTGATCTACTTCCTCCAACTGGTCCCCTTCTGCAGTTTCCAGAACCTTCCAAAAGAGTACTACCAGATTGGGGGCCAAGTTTTCAACATATGAGTTTATAGGGGGAGTTACATTTCCTAAGCACTGATCTTTACTTCGTCAGATCTGTTCTACCTCCAGCCTTCCCCATCCCTCAAGACCCTTAAGGCACATCTGAATTTTCTCATTCACATTTCAGTCAGTTGTTTAGGAAATCATGCTGGCTCTGCTATCAAAGTTTATTTAGGACCCGGACATTCCCTCTACTGCAACTGCTAAGCCAAGTCCTCATTTGAAATATATGTCAGTAGGGCTGGAGGCATGGCTCCAGTGGCAGGGAACCAGCTAAGCAAGCGCAAGGTCCTCAGATCAAACTCAGGTGTGGTGGAGGAGTGTGAGTCATGCCCTTCCTTTGCTCCAAAACGTCTGGCATATTTTGTCTCACCCACAGCAAGAGCCGAGACTCTGCTAATGACCTCCAGTGACATACTGAGCCATCTCACTGGCATCTCAGCTCGTATGGCCTTGCTTTAGCATGTTAGTGCAGGGCCCTCAGCGTGGAGGTTCTAACTTTCCTAGATGTGGAGACACTTCCCCAGCACTGGCTGACTGCCTCAGGCTCTGAATGTGTGCTAGCACATCCCAGCCTTCTCAGCCCACTTAATCTAAGATCTTTATTACCTTTTTCTTTTCTTTTCTATTATCTTTTTCTTTCTTTTCTTTTTTTTTTGCCATACTTGGGGCTTAAACTTAGGGCCTGACACTTATTTGGCTTTAAAGCCCAAGGTTGGTGCTCTGCCATTTGAGCCATGCCTCCAATTTTCTTTCTTGCCTATCTAGCATCCTGACAGTGATGCTCACCAAATATTTGGTGGCCCAAGGGTTGGTTAGAATGGGTAGATGAAGCAATTGAGAAAATGAAAGAAGTTTCATGTCTTTTGTAGGTTTTTTCTTTCCCCTTTTTCTTTTCTTCTTCCTTTTTACCTCCCTCCCTCTGTCCCTTCCTTCCCTTCTTCTCCTTCTTCCTCCCTCCCTCTCTCTCTGTCAGCTTGAACTCAGTGCTGGGTGTTATCCCTGAGCTTTTCCTCTCAAGGCTAGTGCTCTGCCACTTTGAGCCACAGCTCTAGGTTTTCTAGTGGTCAACTTGAGCTAAGAGTCTCATGGGCTTTTCTGTCTGGGCTGTCTTTGAACTAAGATGCTCTAGGGCTGGGAAGGTAGCTCAGTGGTAGAGTGCTTGCCTTGAACTGAGATGCTCAGATCTCAGCCTCCTGAGTAGCTAGGATTATAGGCATGAGCCACCAGCACCCAGCTCACTATTTTTCATTTTAATTTTTTGAAAACTTATTAGTTGATTCTTGAACTCAGGACCTTGTACTTGCTTTGTAGGTGATTTGCTACTTGAGTCATGTTCTAACTCTTTTTATTTATTGCTGCTCCTAGGACTTGAACCCAGGGCTTGAATGCTGCCCATGAGCTTTTTCATTCAAGGCTAGCACTCTACCGCTTGAGCCACAGCTCCACCTTTGGCTTTTTGGTGGTTAATTGGAGATAAGAGCCTCATAGACTTTCTAGACTAGCTTTGAGCCAGTTCTCAGATCTCAGCCTCCTGAGTAGTGAGGATTATTGCGTGAATCACCAGCACCTGACTTCAGTTGCTTTTTGAACAGGTCTGGAATCCTATTTATGTTACACATGTACCATCATGCTCAACTTTTATTGGTTGAGATTGGGTCTTATAAACTTTTAATCCTAGCTGGCTTACCTCTTGAGTAGCTAGGATTATAGGAATGTGCCACCATGCCTACCTTAAAATTTGTTTTTTAGACAGAGTCTACATAACCCAGATTCACCTCAAACTTAAAATCCTGCAACATTTTCTGTGTGTGAGGATTACATGCATGTACCAGCACCTCACACCAGTCTACACATTTGTAAATGGAACCATCTCTGCACTTCTGAATGGCTACATTACCTTTACTAACACAACTAACTCTACTGTTCTTTATCTTCCTTTTCCTCCTCTTCTTCCTTTCTCCTCCTTTTCCTCCTCCTCCTCTTCCTCCTTCTCCTTTTTGCTGGTCCTGGGGCTTGAACCCTGAGTCCCTTTGTGTTTAAGGCTAGCACTTGAGCCACAGCACCACTTCCAGATTTTTCTGAGTAGTTACTGGAGATGAGTCTCACAGATGGGGACTGGGAAGGTGGCTCAGTGGTAGAGTGCTTGCCTCACATGCATGAGGTTCTGGGTTCGATTCCTCAGCACCACATAAGCAGAAAAAGCTGGAAATGGCACTGTGGCTCAAATTGTAGAGTGCTAGCCTTGAGCTGAAGAGCTGAGAGACAGCGCCTAGGCCCAGAGTTCGGCCCCATGACCAAAAAAAAAAAAAAAAAAAGAGTCTCACAGACTTTTCTGCCCAGGCTAGCTTTGAACTCCTCAAACCTCAGCCTACAGAGTAGTGAGGATTACAGACATAAGACACCGGCACCTGGCTCCATTTTTCTTAAAGTTTACAGACAGAAGCATAGCTGACATGGTACAACACTTGCTAAGCAAGTGCAGGTCTTAAGCTCCTGAGCTCTATTCGCAATAATGAAAAGTAAATAAATAAAAGAAAAACAGAAATGTTGTTTCGTATAGTTCTTATTTAATATATCTTGCAAATGTGGGCTGAGTGTCTGACCTGTCCCAGACCCTGTGTCACAGGCTGGGTATGGTAAGCAAAGACAACAGCCCCTATTTTTCAAGGATCTGAGAGTCTACTAAGGACTCAAGAGGGTAAAGTGAAATGGCCATTTTCACAAACTTCATTGGAAAGGCCAGAAATTGGGCTTTTCCTCACCCTGAGATCAGGTCAGAGGCTCACCAGGGTAGCAGTTGTGAAGATTTCCTGATGACGAGCAGGGCAGCTGGGCAGAGCGTGGGTCCCTTGATATAGGAAAATTCCTTGTCAGCGTAAGTCATAAAAGGTCCCAATGGGCAGTATGTGAAAACAAAGAGGGTTTTATTGACATTTTATGTTCTCAGAGAAAAAGACTCGCATGTAAAAGCTTGACATTTGATTTATTCACACTTTATTTTACACATAAATTCCTCAATATATGGGGTAGAAATAATTTTTCAGTTTAATAGGAATTTCATATGATTACAGTCACAAAATTGGCACATGCTACTAAAAACTGAACACACAGAGCTAGACACAGTTTGCAGCTTTCTGCCAAATTAAGTTTCAACACGGATCACCCTTCATCTGTGACCTTGGAAGGGTTTTCAGTGGCTGTAACATCAACCAGAGTTGTCTGAGGTCATAAATGACTGCTTACAAAAGAAAACCTCTTTTCCAAGTGCTACTCGTTTTATAGAAAAATATCACAAATAAAATTAGCCTCTTCCCAGTGTTCATTTCAGTCATTTGATACATGGGTTCAAGCCATTTTCACCATCACAGAGACCGTGGCCCACAACGTGAAGACAGTTATTGATAAAATGTACCTTGTCCACCATTACCAGAGTGGTGATGACACACTTAAGGCTCACTGATTATAGATGGGAGTGAATTCAAACAACTTCAGCTGTTGGGCACACTCATTACTTGTTCCTAGTTTGAGACTCAGAAAATCTTGAGAAACATGACAAAATTTGAATTTCTTCCTGATACAAGAAGTTTGTCAAAATCTGTGCTTATAAAATGTATTTGCTTTTTAAGAAAGAAATGGCTCTTTTCATAGTTGGAATCTTAGATGACAGACTCTAATCGGGACTCGCTTCCTGGAGGGTGGGGAGAGATGGTTCAAAGACAACAGGGAGAGCCTGTCATCGGCCACATGGTAATGGTTTCCTTTCCTGTGATGAATTTTAAAGAGGCCCCTTATAAGCTATGTACAGCAGTGTACACCTCAGTTTTCTCACAATTACTTCTTGACAGGTACCTGTCGCACCACATGGGCACACAGACTCTGTAGCGTTACTGGAGGGGTGAAGTCTTCAGTGGGATCATGATCCTGGATTCCATTTCCTGAATTAGTGGGACTGAAAACAGGTCAAGATTACTGAGCTTGCTGTCCTTCAAACTCGTGGCTAGCAATGTCAAGAGGACACAGAATAGTTCTGTTTCTGAGGCAGCACTGATCTTAGCAGAAATATGTAGACTGTCAACCAGTCAGCTAGCAACCTGCTATTAAGATCAACACACCTTTCCTGGAGACTTGTTCTACTTGTGGGAAATAGGAAAGCCCATACTGTGAGAAAAGGTAATTTCTCAAATGGTTCTTTGAACTAAAATAAATTTATAATAAAACAAAGTAATCATATATTTGAATGTGTCCTATACAAAGGAACAGATATACTGTATTCTTAAACTGCTGAATGAAACATGCCTCTGGTAATGGACAACAGGTATAAGCATAAGCCACAAAACTTCATACTTATATATACTTTTTTTTTCCTTTGGTGGCACTGGAGTTTGAACTCAGAGCCTTGTGTTTACTAGGCAGACACTCCACCACAGACTCATGCCTCCAGCCAATTGTATGATTAATTTTTTTTTTTGTCCTGGTTGTAGGGCCAAAATTTAGGGCCTGGGTACTGTCCCTGAGCTCTTTTGCTCAAGGCTAGTGCTCTACCACTTGAGCCACAGCACCACTTCCAGCCTTTTCTTTTTCTGCTTATGTGGTGCTGAGGACTCGAACCCAGGGCCTCATGCATGCAAGGCAAGGGCTCTACTACTGAGCCACCTTCCCAGCCCAACAATAATCTTTTTAAAGAGAGTCAAGTAAGTATTAAAATTCTGGTTATCTCTCATCTTTACAACCTCTTCACTATCCTAGTAATATATATTTGGAAAGTAAACAAACTAGCCAGAGTGAAAAAATGCAGCTAGAACAGTAAGATAAACGGGCCTGTATTACCTGTATAGTATACCAATTCTTCCCAGCCATGTTTGTGCCATGCTGCATTCCGTATATCTTCTCTGGTCTGAAGATCCTTGTAAGCTTAAAAATAACCACAAAGAAGCAAGATTTAAGACCAGGCATGATGCTTGGCACATCTACTAAGCTGGTAAAGGACTTAGTACCAAGCTCAGAAAATTGTGAGCATGTTGTTCTGGCCAAACTTACTGTTAGTTTCTGTAGGAGAAGCAAAGTGAACTATTCTTTTTTTTTATTTTTTTTATTTTTTTTGGGGGGGGGTCTGGTAGTGGGGCCTGAACTCTGGGCCTGGGTACTGTCCCTCAGCTCTTCAGCTCAAGGCTAGCGCTCTACCACTTGAACCATAGCACCACTTCCAGCTTTTTTCTTTTTGTTTATGTGGTGCTGAGGAATCGAACCCAGGGCCTCAGGCATGCAAGGCAAGCACTCTACCACTGAGCCACCTTACCAGCCCTGTGATCTGCTCTTAAAGTTTTACAGTTCAGTAAATCTGAGACACCTTTCAAACCATGGAACTTCCTCAATAACATTCAATTCAATTGGTGGTACTGTGGACTGAACTCAGGGCTTCAGCTCTTAAGACAGTCCAGTTTACTGTCCAGCCCAGAATTTCCCTGTTGTTTATGGTTTCCAATTTAAGGTTTGCTCTACCGTCCAACCACATTATGACCTCCATTAGAATTTAATTAGCCATGTATCTGAAATCTTATAACTCAAAATGAATGGAAGCATACATACCCCAGAGGTGATGAACCATGTATAGCTGCCCAATCTGAGAGAAGAAGCCCCCCACTGCCTCATTACTGTCCTGTCTGAAGCGGATTGCTCGGGCCCTGGAAGAGGAAAGACAAGGCTGAACAGACTATAGGCCCATGCCATTTGTAGGCAGGGAAAGCTGTTAAGGTGGATAGGTTGCTGTGTCTAAGTGGGGAGTAGATTACTACATTTCTCTCACACCCAGGGAAAGCTGTGTAGAATGAAGCCTCATTTTTTCACAAAAGCAAATACTGAATTGCTATGAAATTATCAGAGTGCAGTCAAAAGCAATTTTAATAGATATAAAATGTAAATACACCTTTCTGTAATTATACAATGCATGATGCAATTATTCCAAATAAAAACATGGGATATCTGGTTTTGTCACTAACTCTTGACATAAAGTTGAGGGAATCAATAGGGGAGGAGCCAGGCAACCTAAATAGAACTGCTTCTCTAAGAACACTCTGGGAGAAAGTGGGGGAAATCTGGTACAGCCCCAGGATGTCAGAGGACAGTGGAGCCACTGCTACAGAACGGGGTTGGAAACAGATGAAGAAGCCAGAGAGAGACCCAGGCACTGAGTGAGTTGTGAATCTCAGTGGCAGGGAGTGTGAGGGTGGGACTTTTTGTCAGCATTTCACCAACACTGTCTCCAGTGCAAGCGCTGGCTAAATGGGTATTAAGACATTCTGTCAGCTGGTAGGGGAAAAACAAAGGAGGAGGTAACAATGCTCGATAGGAAATGTACTCATTACCTTGCTCATGTAACTATAACCTCTCTGTACAGTATTTTTACAATAAAAAAACTATTTAAAAATACATAAAACACTTGGTATACATAAAACTGTGATTACATTGGTTAAAAATGGGCACTTTAGCCGGGCTTGGGTGGCTTATGCCTGTAATCCTAGCTACTCAGGAGGCTGAGATCTGAGAATCGTGGTTCAAAGCCAACCTAGGCAGGAAAGCCTGTGAGACTCTTATCTCCAATAAACCACCAGAAAACTTAAGTGGTACTGTGGCTGAAGTGGTAGAGCGCTCACCTTGAGCTGAAGAGCTGAGGGACAGCGCCCAGGCCCAGGCCCAGAGTTCAAGCGCCACAACTGACAAAAATTCCTCATCACCACATCAGCAGAAAAAGTCAGAAGTGGGCACCGTGGCTCAAGTGGTAGAGCACTTGCCTTGAGCTGAAGAGCTGAAGGATAGCACCCAGGCCACTTGCCTTGAGCTGAAGAGCTGAGGGACAGCACCAAGTGCCACAACCGACAAAAAAAAGGGGGGGGCACCTTAGCTGGATGCTGGTGGCTCCTATCTATAATCCTAGCTAATCAGGAGGCTGTGGTTCAAAGCCAGTCTAGGTAGGAAAGTCTGTGAGACTCATCTCCAATTAAACACCAAAAAGCTGGAAGTGGAGCTGTGGCTCAAGAGGTAGAACACTAGCCTTGAAATACAGAAGCTCAGAGACAGCACCTAGACCTTGACTTCAAGCCCCAGGCCTGGCATAAAAACATGGGTAACATAGCTAGGTATTGGTGACTCACACCATAATCCTAGCTATGCAGGAGACTGAGATCTGAGCATCACAGTTCAAAGCCAGGCCAGGCAGACAAATCCAGGAGGTTGGAACTTAAGAGAAATAGCTCAAGTGGTAAAGTACCAGCCACGAGAGAAAAAGTATGGGGCTCTGGATTCAAGCTTGGCTACTGGCAAAAAGAAAAAAAAGGAAAATTTGTAATAGGTGCCTTTTTTGTTTGTGTTCCAATCCTGGGGCTTGAACTCAGGGCCTGAGTGCTATTTTCTAGCTTCTTTTGCTGAAAGCTAGTGTTCTACTTGAGTTGCAGCTCCACTTCCAGTTTTTTTTTGTTTTTGTTTTTTGGTGGTTAATTGGAGATGAAGGTCTCTTGCCAGGGCTGGCTTTGAACTGTGATCCTCAGATTTCAGCCTCCTCAGTAGTTAGGATTATAGGCATGAATCATAGCACCCAGCTAATTTTTTAAAAAAAATTTTAGATTGGTGTGGTGGTATATTTGTAATCCCAGCTCTTAGGTTGTAACAAAAGAATCAAGAGTTCAAGGCCAGCTTGGGAAACATATGGAGATTCCATCTTAAAAAACAAAAACCTTTTTGACATTTATCACTTGCAAAAAGTATCTATCAGCTCTTGGGCTGGGGAGGTGGCTCAGTGGTAGAGTGCTTGCCTTGCATGCGTGAGGCCCTGGGTTCGATTCCTCAGCATCACATAAACAAAAAGAAAAAAGCCGGAAGTGGCGCTGTGGCTCGAGTGGTAGAGCACTAGCCTTGAGCTGAAGAGCTGAGGGACAGCGCCCAGGCCCAGAGTTCAGGCCCCATGACCGGACCCCCAAAAAAAAAAAAGTATCAGCTCTTTTCATGCCTTTCAGTGTACACCAGCCATGTTATTATTTTATTTTATTTATCTATTTATTTGTTTGTCAGTCACCCGGCTTGAACTCAGATCTTGGCCTCCTGAGTAGCTAGGATTACAGGCATGAGCCACTGGCGCCCAGCTCTATTTTTATTTTTGTTGGTCTTGGGCTTGGACTCTGGACCTGGGTGCTGTCCCTGAGCATTTCAGTTCAAGGCAAGCATTCTACCACTTGAGCCACAGTGTCACTTCTGGTTTTCTCGTGATTAATTGGAGATAAGAGTCTCACAGAAGGCTGGACCCTGGTGGTTCACGCCTGTAATCCTAGCCACTCAGGAGACTGAGATCTGAGGATGGAGATTAAAAGCCAGACCAGGCAGGAAAAGTCTGTGAGGCTCTTCTTTTTTTTTTTGGGTCAGGTCGTGGGGCCTGAACTCTGGGCTCTTCAGCTCAAGGCTAGCACTCTACCACTTGAGCCACAGTGCCACTTCCAGCTTTTTTCTTATGTGGTGCTGAGGAATCGAACCCAGGGCCTTGAGCATGCAAGGCAAGTGCTCTACCACTGAGCCACCTTCCCAGCCCTGTGAGACACTTATCTCCAATTAACCACTAGAAAACTAGAAGTAGCTCAGTGGCTCAAGTAGTAGAGTTCACCTTGACAAAGTAAAAAGAGTCTCACAGACTTTCCTGCCTGAGCTGGCTTTGAACCATGATCCTCAGATCTCAGCCTCCTGAGTAGGATTACAGGCATGAGCCACCTGTTCACTTTTTGTTGTTGTCTTTTTTGGTCAGCCATAGGGCCTGAACTGTGGGCCTGGGCACTGTCCCTCAGCTCTTCAGCTCAAGGCTAGAGCTCTACCACTTGAGCCACAGCACCACTGCCAGCCTTTTCTCTTATGTGGTACTGAGGAATAGAACCCAGGACCTCACGCACTCAAGGCAAGCACCCTACCACTGAACCACTTTCCCAGATCTCATGTTATTTATTTTTGGGGGGTCTGGTCGAGGGGCCTGAACTCTGAACTCTGGGCCTGGGCGCTGTCCCTCTGCTCTTCAGCTCAAGGCTAGCACTCTACCACTTGAGCCACAGCGCCACTTCTGGCTTTTTTCTTTTTGCTTATGTGGTGCTGAGGAATAGAACCCAGGGCCTCAGGCATGCAAGGCACATGTTCTACCACTGAGCCATCTTCCCAGCCCCCCCTCATGTTATTTTTATACTTAGTGAGGTAATCGGAATTCTTAAAAAATATTTAAAAATTATTTTTCCCAAAGCAATTTTCTAGAGTCAAAGGTAGCTGTGAAGGGAGGGTTGCTACCAGAAGCAAAGCTGGGATCTATGATGGACGTCCTCACTGTGGATCACCAAAACATGACATGTCAATGCTGCCTGAGCTCTGGCCCAGCCTCAGTCACAACAGCTTCCCACAGTTAACAGGCCAGGGGAAATCTGCTCTCATCTACTGTGAGAGCCACACCACAGCTGCAATCACACCCAACTCAGGCTCCTCCCTGGTGAAGGGAGGACTCTTGCCACTTCCCCCAAGGTCATCCAGAAACAATGTGCAATTTGTTAACCTGCACCCTCACCTTTGGAATTATGTAATCAGTATCATCACAAAAATTACAAATCTATGGATGAAGTATTGAAATTAAGCAAATCAAACCCTGCTCAGAAGGAAAAAAATTTCATTGATAGTGTTACAATTTCCAGATAATTCATTTCATTTTGCATTTTTCTAATTTAGTCATAGAAGGCAAAGAAAATATACTTGCCTTAGCTTGGTAATAATCAGAAGCATGTACTGAAGATATCACCATCTTAGTTACCTATGTGTCAAAATATAAATTGAATGCCACTGGCTTTATACACTAAAGAAAAAGTAACTGACTAACCCACCACATCCTGTGCATTCCATGGTGAGCAAGTTTTAACACTAACCACACACCAAGCTGTGGAGCATGCTGTGGACATCTGCATGCCTGTCTGGCCACTCGACGTCTCTTCTGTTGGGTTCCGGTGCTCAGTGGTCATGTCCCTCTACACTTCCTGAACAACTGACAGACTGTCTTATTTCAGTGGCTGCCTTGTTTCACTTTCCCATCAGCAGTAAATGAAGATGTAAATGCCTGCCGTCCAGGAGGACATCGTGTTAGTTATACCATCCAGTGAGTACTGAAGTTGTTTATCACTGCAGGTTTGCTCTGTATTTTTATAATACTAAAGATGTGGAATACTTGTGTGTGTGTGGGGGGGGGCATGCTGGAATTTGAATTTAAGACCTCATACTTCATAGGAGGCAGGTGTTCTATCATTTGAGCCACATCCCAAGCCTTTTCCTTTTACTTAGGTTTTTCAGATAGTGACTCAGGTTTTGCCTAGTGCAGCCTTGGCCCCGTGTAACTGGGATTATAGACATATGCACCACTGTACTAGCTTTATAGGTGAGATGCACTTGCTAGCTTTTTGCCTGGGTTGGCCTCAAACTGAATTCTCCTAATCTCTACTTCCCACTTAGCTGGGTTTACAGGCTTGAGCCACAGCACCTGGCTGAAATATTTTTCATGTGTTTATTAGAATTTTCTGGTGAAACACATATCCAAATCCTTTTCCCATTTAAAGAGATATTTTAAGCCAGGCCTGGTGGTATACATCTGTAACCCTAGCATTAGGGAGGCTGAGATAGGAAGAGACAGAGTTCCAGGTAAGCCTAGATAACAATGCAAGACCCTGTTTTAAAACACCAATAAATAAATGTTTTATTTGCTTTTCTTGTGGGAAAAAGACAACACTGAACTTAACATTCTATTTTCACGTGTGTAGTTCAATGTCAAGTGTAAGCACATTTCTGCACACATGTCTACAAAACTCTGTACTTTGCAGATCTGAGTCTTGTCACCCACTAAACACAAACTTCTCCCCTCCCCAGCCCCCTTTTCAGTTTTTGTTTCTATGATTGTGCCCATTTCGGATGTTCTCACAAATGAACTCATACACTGTTCAACCTTTTGTGACTGAGGTTGGTTCACATAATATTGTCCACTGTGTACCAAGTGACAGGACCTCCTTTATTTTTTTGGGTCCGGTCGTGGGGCCTGAACTCTGGGCCTGGGTGCTGTCCCTCAGCTCTTCAGCTCAAGGCTAGCGCTCTACCACTGAGCCACCTTCTCAGCCCATAGCATTTTTCTTAAGATTTTTTTTCCCCTTAGGATTCACATTGTGGCTTAAAAAATACATGATTAAAACCAATAAAATCAATATCAATAACATACTCACCAGTAATTGCCCCACTCAATCATGGTTCCCGGCTGAAAAGAGATGAAGACTTTGGTTAGTTCTTCTATGATAAAATAGAGAAGCAAGAGTGAGTATGACTGTTTACTTGTTCTCATTCCACAGAAGAAATTGTATTTCATGGCTTCATAGACTAAGATGACAAATGTACAATGATAACCAGTTTATGGTTAACAAAACAAGACAGGAAGTGGTGCTGTGGCTCAAGTGGTAGAGCCCTTGCCTTGAGCTGAAGAGTGCAGGGGCAGCGCCCAAGCCCAGAGTTCAAGCCCCACAACTGACAAAAAAAAAAAATCAAAACAAGACGTAGGTCCATACTAGAAAAGACCACTGAAAGACCCTGCTTCATTTTCTCCAGCTCAGGACTTGGGCGCTGTCCCTGAGCTTCTGTGTTCTACCATTTGAGCCATAGCTTCACTTCTGGCTTTTTCTGTGATTAATTGGAGATAAGAGCTTCATGGATTTTCCTGCCCAGGCTGGCTTCAAACCAAGATTCTCAGATCTCAGCTTCCTGACTAGCTAGGATTATACGTGTGAGCCACTGGCGCCTGGCTGAGGTCTTTCCTTTTAAAAACAAAAATGTTATTTAGGGAAAAAAAATCAAACATATATATTATATAAGACCATACAAACAGAAGAGCATAGTGGAATAGGAAAAAATGAGAAAGAAATGGGAGAACTAGATAGGGAGAAAATTAGCCAAATCAAACTCTTAAGGCTAACCTCCATAACAGAATCTACACTCCAGGTTTACTGTCAGCAATTGGAGGCTTGCTCTTCTTCCTGCCTCCATACTTACTCGGAGCTGGTAGGACCTGAGTTCATATATATTAGGCCCTGCCCGTGGGACAGGCTCGTTCCAGAAACTGAACTCCAACAGCAGCTGGTTCTTCCTGGAGAGAAGCATGTCACTTCTTGCCTTCCGGAACCTCACAAATTCCTTCGGGTAAAAAAGATACTCTCATGAAATCTTCTAATTCTTACATATTAGTGTAGTTTAGAAACTGTGATGTGCCCAGAGAATACTATCATAGAAAAGGTAACTTAAAGTCCCAGATGGCCTGAGACAATCCTTTTTATTTGTTGAACCAGTGTGAGGACCCACAGCACTCATCTGCACTGCTGGGTGTCCAGAGATACACAACAAATACATGCTCACCGCATTACTTAAATGACAATGTAAACAAATTTTGTGTGTGTGTGTGTGTATTGAGAGTCCTAGGGCTTAAACTCAGGACCTGGGCACTGTCCCTGAACTTTTTTTTTTGGGGGGTCCGGTCGTGGGGCCTGAACTCTGGGCCTGGGCGCTGTCCCTCAACTCTTCAGCTCAAGTGGTAGGCTAGCGCTCTACCACTTAAGCCACAGCACCACTTCCGGCTTTTTTTTTCTTTTTGCTTATGTGGTGCTAAGGAATCGAACCCAGGGCCTCATGCATGCAAGGCAAGAGCTCTACCACTGAGCCACCTTCCCAGCCCCCTGTCCCTGAACTTTTTTGTTCAAGGCTAGCACTCTACTACTTGAGCCACAACTCCACTTCTGGCTTTTGGTGATTAATTGGA
This sequence comes from Dipodomys ordii, assembly GCF_000151885.1. Classification (NCBI taxonomy): domain Eukaryota; kingdom Metazoa; phylum Chordata; class Mammalia; order Rodentia; family Heteromyidae; genus Dipodomys; species Dipodomys ordii. The sequence goes on from NW_012267380.1 coordinate 3,105,304, forward strand.
GATAAAAGTCTCATGGACTCAGGGCCAGTGGCTCATGCCTGTAATCCTAGCTACTCAGGAGGCTGAAATTTGAGAATCTTGGTTTTGCGGTTCGAAGCCAGCCTGGACAGGAAAGTCTGTGAAACTTATCTCCAATAAACCACCAGAAAACCAGAAATGGTGCTGTGGCTCAAGTGGTAGAGTGCTAGCCTTGAGCTGAAGAGCTCAGGGACAGTGTTTAGGCCCAGAGTTCAAGCCCTACAACTGACAAAAAAAAAAAAAAAGTCTCATGAACCTTCCTACACAGGAAGGCTTCAAAGTGCAATCCTTAGATCTCAGCCTTCTAAACATTTGTGAGCCATTGGTGCCTGGCTTACAAATTTAATTTTTTAATGTCCGTAAGCAGTGTTGGACCATATTGGAATGGAGGCTACCTGATGGCCACAAAACAACTCCCAAGGCATTTATACTCTTGTGGGAGCTTCCATAAAAGGCTTTCTTTCCTAATTATGTGTGGCTGCAGATGTGGCTCGGTGGTAGAGTGTTTGCCTAGTGTGTTCAAGATCAAGCTCCCAGAAGTGAAGGGAGGGGCAGGATGGCAAAGTTGGCCCAAAGGAATACCACATGTGCTGACATTCCCTGAAGCAGATGGACATTGGGTAACCAAGGTCTTCCTGTGTCTACCATGCAGACACGCTGGCCTCAATGTATTGGCTTATTAGTTTAAAAGCACAACTGGAGTTTTATTTATTTATTTTTTCGCAGTCCTGGGGCTTGAACTCAGGGCACAGGCTCTGACCCTGAGCTCTTTTCTCAAGCACTCTACCACTTTAAGCCACAGTGTCACTTCTAGTTTTCTGGTGGTTACTTGGAGATAAGGACCTCATGGTCTATCCTGCGATGGCTGGCTCTGAACTGTGATTCTCAGATTTCAGACTCTTGAGTAGGTAGGATTACAGGTGTAAGCCACCAGCACCTGGCTACAAGTGGAGTTTTATAACAAGAGCTGTCATTTTAATAATATTAAAACTGGTAAGCATGAAATAGTAACTCCATGCTTCAGGAATCCAAATTTCTACCACAAAATTTCTACCATAAAATTTTTACCACAACTAGATTTATGAAACAATGACCCCTCTGTATATCACCTTTACAGTGACAATAAAAATATTTAAAACAAGAGAAGAAAAAAAATTCCACTCCCCCAAAAAACACCCTTAGAGGCTAGAGGCATGGCTTAGGTGGTAGAGCGCCAGCAAATTAGCAAAAGTGTCAGATACGAGTTCAAGCCCCAGTTTCAAACAACAGAAATTTCTACCACAAAAACAAAGTGTTTACTAACAAAAATTAAGGAGAGATAAGTCATTTAATTTTGTACTAACACATTTTGTATTATTAGATTGAATAAGTGTACATTTTTTTCAAAACCATTACCTGATTTTCTCTGAGTTTACTCATAACCTCCGTGAGAGCTGGATAGCCTCCTTCATAGCGCCACAGGTGGACTGAAATGCATTTTAAAAGACAGCACACACTCAGAGCTCCACAATACCCTAACCAGGAAAATATCCTAGATACGTGTAACAAAAACATAGTGCAAAACTAATGTTCCATGTACTGTAGTGACCTGAGTTAAGTAACAAATGAACTGTAATGTGTCATGTAATTGACACAGCAATTACATTACAAAGTCTTTATTTATTTATAGTTTGTTGTGGGGCTTGAACTCTGGGCCTGGGTGCTGTCCCTAAGCTCTTCAGCTCAAGGCGAGCGCTCTACCACTTGAGCCACAGTGCCACTTCTGGTTTTTTGGTGGTTAAGTGGAGATCAGAGTCTCATGGGCTTTCTTGCCTAGGCTGGCTTTGAACCATGATCCTCAGATTTCAGCCTCCTGAGTAGCTAGGATAACAGGTGTGAGCCACTGGAGCCTGGCTATAAAGTCTTAATAATAGATTAAAACACTAAAGATAATAAACAGTAGTTTTTAATGAATTATTGAAGAGACTACTTTAGCCATAAGATTAGACTGAAACTTGAAAAACTATGATTAATAAAATAAGTATTCAATTAGGAAATTATTTGAATGAGTACAAAAAGGCTTAAGGAAAATATGTTTATTTCAAAGACCTACCAGCTTGATCCTGCTCGCCATACCATGTGTTCCAAGTCCCCACCAAAGTACAAGGGTAATGCTTATCTTCATGAATCTTTGGCAACACCTCTTGACTTAAAGAGAAGAAACAGTAACACTAATTAAACAACCAAGAAAATTTACCAGTGGTCCACACAAACAGTAAAAAGAAAGAGACCACCTACGCTGGGTTCTGACAGCTGATTTCAGAGCACATTTATGATAAAATGAGGCCCAAAAGGTAACCTTTAAGTTGAATTCTGTTTTACACTATCACCTCACTTATCAGAAGCTTAGCTTTCAACCCAAGCTGTCTACAAGAGTGGGCAGCAACTAAAGTATAAAAACAATGAAGAGGCAAAGGTTCCTAGATTGCAGGACTTCTTGCTGTCTCAGGGAAAGAGCACTGCTTAGGAATGTAATGTTTACAAAAATGTGGTTCTACTGGACATCAGTGGGGTTATGTGGAGGTGTGGCTCAAAGTGGTAGAGTGCTAGCCTTGAGTGAAGTAGCTCAGGGACAGTGTCCAGGCATTGAGTTCAAGCCATACAACTGACTAAAACAAAACAAAATAAACAAAAAACAAACAAACAAACTTGGTTCTGCTAGTTCTAACATCTAAAAACCCAAAAACATGAGAAAGGGAAGAGAGTCAGACAAGAGAATTGGTACAGCAGGTAGAGTTACCAGGAAGAGAATAGGCAGGCCTCAAAGAAAGGAGAAAGAAAATGATGAGCACACAAGGCCTCAATCTTCAACAGTCCTAAATAGCATCATCAGGGCCAAAACTAGAGCTAGGCTAGAGGTATTACATAGCTTCACACAAAACACAGCAACCAGTTCATTACCTCTGACCATATAGTATGGACCAGTGGCCGAACCACGGAAGACAATGGCTAGACATAATTTACCAGAGGCTTCATAATTTACCAGCTGGGCTCTGTGGAAACCCTCCCAAAGGATGATGCTATGTGCAAGGATGGTGAGAGCAAGGGCCACACTGTTTTACACCAGGAGAAAAGCTCAAACCCACACAATTTCTGAGCAGAAAAATGGTGATGAAATATACAGTGCTCATTCCACAATGGATGCAAAAGGACTTCAAGGTCAGAAATGGAGCCTGACCAACCCTGGCATTACCTGAATGGAAGTTGTCAGGCAGGCAGTACTTATGCCCCCAACTAGACAGGCCAGACGAATCTCATTATAAAAGCCCCTGAAAACCAGGCAAGACTTAAGTCTTTATGTTCTGGAAACTGGAAGTGTCAAGAGAAAAGAAAAAAAAAACACAGGAGGGAGAAAATGGATCTGAAACAGATCATCCACTATCCATTGGGATAATGGATTACAGAGTGGGGTGCTGATAAGGGAAAAGTAGCCTGGAAAGGCAGTCAGAAGGGAGGGCAACTTGGGAATAGGGCTTGGCAGACTACAAGAGGCAGATGTCAGAAGAGAAGGAAACAAGCAGAGAACCCAAAGGTATTACTGGATGAAGAATGTAGCCTCTGTGACTGACTAGTCACAAGGTCTAAGGACAGGCAAGTGGACAGTGCTGGCAGGAAGGTGGTTTTGCATGTTGAGGTTTGAGGCAGCTGATACTAATACGGATAGGCAGAATGAGACAGGGGGTGAAACAGTAAAATGGGATGAAGATAATCCAGTGTAGAAAAACGCAAGTGTGGAGAAAACTGTTCATTTTATGAGAAAAGATAGAGATAAACATCTATTCTGTTTCAGGTCGTTTTTAAATAAAGAGATACACTGAGGTGAGCAAGAAATTCTATGCTGTTGCATTTGACTAAATACCTAAAAAAAAACAAACGGAAAGCTTTGCTTCTGAAAATTGTTCTGAGTTCTGGAGACAAAAATCATTTGCCTTCTCAGATATTAAAAGGTCTTTGTCTTGTATTTGTTCACAACTAATTGTTAAAATATTACTTTAACTATGAATTGAGCTAAATTTTCCCAAATTTTATCAGAGGTATGGGTCTTGTCATAGAACAATCAGCTCAGGGGTCACAGATTCTGGAAAAAGGGAAGAATTGGGAAGAAATAACAGTAATAATCACATATGTACAGGATACTTTTTTCCTCTCTTTTTTTAGTGCTAGTCTTGGGGCTTGAACTCAGGGTCTGGGCACTGTCTCTGAGTTTTTTGTTTTTGTTTTTTGTCAGTCATGGGGCTTGAACTCTGGGCCTGGGCGCTGTCCCTCAACTCTTCAGCTCAAGGCTAGTGCTCTACCATCTGAGCCACAGCACCACTTCTGGTTTTCTGGTGATTAATTGGAGATAAGAGTCTTACAGACTTTCCTGCTCGGGCTGGCTTTGAACCTTGATCCTCAGATCTCAGCCGCCTGAGTAGCTCAGATTAAAGGTGTGAGCCACCGGCACCAGGCTCTCCCTGAGCTGTTTTGCTCAAGGATAGTGCTCTACCACTTGAGCCACAGCTCCATTTCTGCAGTTTGGTAGGAAACTTGGGGATAAGAGTCTCACAGACTTTCTTGCTCAGGCTGGTTCTGAACCTCAGATCTTAGCTTCCTGAGTATCTAGGATTACAGGTATGTGTTACCCAGCTTTGTTGTTGTTGTTGGTCATGGGGCTTGAACTCTGAGCCTGGGTGCTGTCCCCAAGCTCTGTAGCTCAAGGTGAGCACTCTATCACTTGAGCCACAGTGCCACTTGCAGTTTTTTGGTGGTTAATTGGAGATCAGAGTCTTATATCTCAGCCACTTGAGTAGCTAGGATTACAGGTATGAGCCACTGGTGAATGGCTTTTTTTTTTTTTTTTAGATAGGCTCTCACTTTGTAAACCAGGCTGTTTTTGAACTGGCAAATATCAGCCTTAGAGTTCAGGGATTATAGGCATAACCTGAGCCCTATGCAGAACTTTCATGTGCCAGTCTCTTTAGGAGGAAATCTAGCAACAGTGGAGATCACAGGAAAATGAGTTTTAATTCTCTTTTTTTTTTTTCCTTTTTTTGGGTCTGTCGTGAGGCCTGCTGGGCCTGGGTGCTGTCCCTCAGCTCTTCAGTTCAAGGCTAGCACTCTACCACTTGAGCCACAGCACCACTTCTGGCTTTTTTCTTTTTGCTTATGTGGTGCTGAGGAATCGAACCCAGGGCCTCAGGCATGCAAGGCAAGCGCTCTACCACTGAGCCACCTTCCCAGCCCCGAGTTCTAATTCTTAACCCTCAAAGTTGTCCAGAGATGGAATTTATTTATGCATGATTTGCCAGGAAGGTCTGCGAAGAGACTTAAGCACTGGAAGAACCGATGACTAGATGGCGTTGCATGGCTCCTGCCAATCTTCAAAAGCTGGTAGCATTCTAGACTGTGAGGAGACCATATGAGGGGTTAGCTGTTTAAAATCAAAACGCATAGGCGAACCAAACAACTCAGTTTAAGTATAAACAGTTGGATGCTGGTGACTCACATCTGTAGCCCTAGCTACCAGGGAGATGGAGCTCAGGATGATCAGGATCAAGGCCAGCCCAGGGAGGAAAAACTTAACAGAGACTCATCTCAACAAATAAGGTAGGTGTGGTGGTTACATCTGTAATCTCAGTTGCATGGGAGGCTTAGGGAGAAGGACCAAAGTCTGAGGCAGGCTCCAGACCAAAAACACAAGACTGTAGCAGAAAAAATAATTAAAGCCAAAAGGGATGTGGGTGTGGCTCAAGTGGTAGAGTACCTGCTCAGAGAACTCAAGGCTTCCATGAGATAAAATACACCAGTCTCTGCTATCAAGTATTAGTAAAACTAACAAATCCTAAAATCACTTTTTCCCAAGGAAAAGATAGTTCAATATACACACCAAATTTTGTTGTATGCATCTAGGCACTCCGGTTTAACATTGTGAACTGAAACAAAAGAAAATTCCATAATGAATTTGTTTGAATAAACAACAAAAGCAGCTATGAAACGTGAACCTATTACTCACATTGCAATTTGTACAAACTGCTCGTTTCCCTTTTGGCTAGGAGATTAGAATGAGCATCTTTTCTCGGGTCAACTTTCCTGACAAATAAAGATTTTAACCAGCTGTCTTCTCGGGGCCTGTTATCGGATGATGTCACTCTCCTGTGGAATAACAAACACAACAGTGAGTCTCAGCCAGCAGGTCCTGTCACATGCCACCCTGCTGTCTTCATCAAGCCTGCACTGTGTCCTTGCCCTGTGCTCTGAACCTAGGCACACAACCTCGCTTGGCCATGTGCATGCTCAAGAGCAGCAGCAGAGGCTACCAAGTGGACAACCTCACGCCTCACAGTGCAATCCTAGTAGTGCTCTTCCGCTGCCCCAGCGCAGCTTTGACAAAGACCTGCTGGGTGCTGGGAGATGAAAAAGCGCTATGGCTGAAACAGTATGAATATACTCAATGGTAGTGAATTGTACACTTAAAAATTATCCCAGTGATATATTTATGCGGTATTTTAATACAAGGTGTGGTGCAGTGGCATCTATCTTGAAGTTTCAGATCAGCTCTGGCAAAGGTGAAAGAGATCCTCCTCTCACCAGCGGCTGGTCATGGAGATGTGTGCCTGTCATCCCAGATACTCAGGAGGCAGAAATAACAGTGGGAATTGAGATTCAGGTCAGCCTGGCCAAAAACATTAATCAAACCCTAAGAGCTGAGGATCTGGCTCAAGTGGGAGAGCACTTGCCTAGCAACAAATCCGTGAGTTCAAACCCCAATACCTCTAAAAAAAGGGAAGGAGGTTTGGTTTGGAAACAGATAAAGGTTATGATTATGTAGCATAAAGCTAATAAAACTAATGCTACTGAGTTCCACACTTAAAGGTGATCAGAATGGGGATTGGGATGTGTAAGGGTTGTGAAGCAGACACTGTCCATGCATGGCCCTAGGCTGCATTCTTAGCAACATGGAAAAAAATATGTAGATAAATTTGGCTGAAGCAATGATCTATACTTTAACCATGACACTCTAAGTGCCCTCTTAACACCCACAGGCTTGCTTGGTGAGAACACAAACTTGGATGACCTACAGGACAGTGTAATATTTTATCAAAATGATTTTGGCCCAGCAATTACACTAGCCATTCCACACAGGCAGCTATATTTATCTAAGTGCTGGAGACTAAATGCACAAAAACATTCACTACTTGCATTCCTTACACTTCTTTCCTAATGCAGATAATTTAAGGTGTACTAAAACAGATTAATTAATTAGGGAATGCCACAAATTAAGAAAAAAAAACATCAAGAGGAATGGTTGCTTCATGTCCTCAGGAAAATATGTTCTCCACTGCTTCTTGGGATGCATACTTAGGTTCCATGCTGGAACAACACAAATTCCTATTATTATGCAAGAATGTATTTTAGAAATAGTAGTATTCTAATTTCATATTTACATGCATTAATATCAACTGCTTTTGATTACAATCCCCGTCTCCCCTCCCATTTTGTGCCAGTACTGGGGCTTGAACTCCAGGCCTAGAGCTCTACCACTTAAGCCACAGCTCTATGTCAAGTTTTTGCTAGTTAAATGGAAATAAGAGCCTCAAGGGGCTGGGAATGTGGCTTAGTGGTAGAATGTTTGCCTAGCATGCATGGGTTCAATTTCTCAATACCACATAAACAGAAAAAACCAGAAGCGGCACTGTGGCTTAAGTGGTACAGTACTAACCTTAGGCGAAAGAAATTCTGGGACAGTGCCCAGGCCCTGAGTTCAAGCCCCAGGACTAGACAAAAAAAAAAAAGCCTCAAGGCTTTGTCCATCTGGGATGGCTTTAAATCTCAATTCTTAGATCTCAGCCTCCTGAGCCACCAGGATTAGACACAAGTCACTGGTAACCAGCAACATTTTCTTGTAAAGTCAACAAAAATGTATGGGCTTAAATGTGTTTTAAAAAGAAGCTGGAGACTCTTCTTTTGGCTTTTACTCTATGATAGAATCCCTTATTTAATGGTTATATTCTGGAGTGGGTGATTCTGGAGCTACTGTTTCTCACTTGTATAATGCACAAAATACTCCTAGAGAATGCACTTAACACACTCAGGTGAGAACCTGATCTATAGTGATTAACTTTCTAAAACTATTTTTTAAATAAAAGTTTCCCAAAGTTGAAGACACTATATATTAAAACTTCTAGCTCTTTAACAAAAGGCAAAACATATGGTGTTTTTCTTTCACAACTCTTTGATTAGAAAAAAACTGAATTTCAAGAAGGCACCTTTCCATATGAGTCAGGGTAAAATTTATTTCAATAAAAATAAAAACATTTGCCAGGCACCAGTGGTTCACACCTAGATTCCTACTTACTCAGGAGGCTAAGATCTGAGCATTTTGGTTCAAAGCCAGCCCAGAGCTGGGTGCTGGTGCCTCATGCCTATCATCCTAGCTACTCAGAAGGCTGAGCTCTGTGGATCGTGGTTCAAAGCCAGCCCAGGCAGGAAAGTTCATGAGCCTCTTATCTCCAATAAATTACAAAATAAACTGGAAGTAGAGCTGTGGCTAAAGTGCCTCTTGAGCAAAAGAAGCTCAGGGACAGTGTGCAGACCCTGAGTTCAAGCCCCAGGACCAGAAAAAAAAAATCCACTTGCTGGTGGTTCATGCTTGTAATCCTACATACTTAAGAGACCGAGATCTGGAGATTCACAGTTTGAAGTCAGCCTGAGCAGAAAAGTCTGAGGGACTTCATTTCCATTGAACCAGCAAAATGCCAGACTAGAGGTGTGAAGTCAAGTGAGAGTGCCAAGCAAGCAAGCCAAGCAGGAGCAAGGCTCTGAGTTCAAGCACAAATATAAGCAGGCAGGTGCTGGTGGCTTATGCCTGTAATCCCAGCTACCTAGGAGGCTACAATCTGAGGATGGTGGTTTGAAGCCAGTCAGGGCAGGAAAATCTGTAAGACTTTTTTTTTTTTGTCGGTCGTGGGGCTTGAACTCTGGGCCTGGGCGTTGTCCCTCAGCTCTTCAACTCAAGGCGAGTGCTCTACCACTTGAGCTACAGCGCCACTTCCTCTGTAAGACTCTTATCTCTTATATCCACTAACAACAACAACAACAAAAAGCTGGAAGTGGTGCTGTGGCTCAAGTGGTAGAGTATTAAGTCTTGAGCAAAAAACCTCAGAGATAGTGTTCAGGCCCTATTTAGTTATATAAATACAAATGACAAACCCTCCCCCCCACCGCTCAAATTTGTTTAGAATGGTTTATATATGCCAGCTTTTTAGATGTTTAATATCTCATGAGATTAAATGACAAGCAGATAAAATTATTATGATAATTTTTACAATAGATATTAGGGATATGGAAGTGTTTTGTAAACAGAAAATGCTCAGCAGAGGAAGCAGTCAGGATAGGACACGTACAAGAATCTCTGAATCCTGGTCTTCAGAGGGGCAGGGTGAAAGCAGACCCTCCTCCCTACCCCTGAGGATCTCAACTACTTAGAACTTGAGTGCCGATTGCCTTGACACATGAAAGCAGTCTGTTCCAGCCCTGCTCGCCATTGATTGCAAGCCTTGCCATCATCTGAGTGTCAGATGAGCTAAGCTGACTACTCTATAGATGATCCCAGTCTTCTCACTGTGTATGACCAGCGAGAAGGAGGTAAAAAGCTACAATGGCTGTCAGAGTAATAGGAAGCTGGCAAGGCATCAGTCCTTTACTGACAATGACAATCACCAATGTCAGGAGTCTCTATAGCATCAAGTGCTAATCACCAATGTCAGAGGTCACCATAGCATTGAGTGATAACACTGATGTTGCGAGTCTTATAACATCAACAGAGGAGGGAGCACCAGTCTACAAAATATCAGACTTGAAGTAGAATAAGCATGAGGGGAGTGAGGTTCTGTGAGCATCCGTTTGAATCAGATACTGAGCCTGAGCCTGTTCAGCCACATGGGAAATTCTATTAGCAATCACCCAGAGTCAGCATGGATGCTGTGGAAGAAGATGTAGACACACATAGACATACACACACAGTTGATGCTCAAGGGAACAAATCACAGCTTCTGAGGAACTGAGGGACTCCAGGAAAGACATTCAGCTGTTTTAGAAGACAAGTGAGCGGATAAACAAGGCAGGTGATAATCCAGTCAAAAGGAACAGCATGTACAAAGGCAAAGAAAGAGTCATGGAAATAAGTGACCTGTTTCTGACATAGCAGAGTTCAGGAAGGCAGGAGAGCAGGGAGGGGGAGGATGGAGCGAGATGTAACAACAGGGTAAAGGCAGGCAGGGTAGTTAGGCTCTTACACAGCTTACGTAGAGGATTGCATCCTGACATGTCATGATGCTGGCAGCTTTTCAAGTGTGTACAAAGCAGCCTGGCAGTGCTGTGGCAGATGACAGTGGCCATGTAGGCAGGCATCAACAGTCCTGGGCGCCTGTGGTTGCCATGCCTAGCAGCTATAGGCATAAAGGATATACAAATACACATTCACTGGATGGGCAAAGGGTGGTCCAGGGTTAAGCAGAAACATTCTTTTGAATATATTTGAAAGACACTGTTGAGGTTGGGGTATGTAGTGCAGTGGCAGAGTGCTTGCCTATCCTACATTCCAAGCCCCAAGTTTAATTTTTGGCACGGCAAAAACAAACAAACACCCTCCTGAGATGAAAGGTTGAAGCAGGTCCTGATCAGCTGCGTAAAATGGTGATAAGGCTTAGTTAGAGCAAATGGAAAAGATAAGTATATTGAAATGCATTAAGACCCCATGACAGGCAGCAGGATCAGAACAGGCTTCCTCATTTGACCCTCAAATATTTACTAATGGCACATAGTATGTGCCAGGCCCTGGGCAGCTGAGGAACAGAGGAGAAAATAGTCCAGCTCTGCCTTCAAAGTGCCGAGTCTGCAGGAGGGTTATTGAAGCATAATCATCACCCAGTGTCAGGCAAGGGTTCAGAGATACTGGTGGTAGGTAGAAAGGCGAGCAGGAGATGAGTCCAGGTTAGCTGGGGGGAAGTTAGAACTGGCTGAAGAAGTATTTGTTGATCCAAAGTCTTGTAGATAATTTGTCAGGTGGAAAAGAAAGTATATGTTAAGGATTATGTGCCAAAACCAGGAGCTTGCAAACACCACTTGTTCCAAGGAACTTTTGTGTTACAGCAGCAGCTATCCAACCCCACTCCTACCACAAAGCTCTTGTGTCAACCCCGTTAAACCTGTTTTCTAAGCTGCTACTATAGAGACCCATTTACCCACCTTTCATTTTGAAATATTTCAGAGAAGTTGAGGAAGGACAATCAATACCTTGCATACAGATTTAAAAAGAACCTGCTACTATGTCCAATTTCTATTTACTTTTTATTTTTTTTCTGGTACCAGGGCTTGAACTCAGGGCCTCACTCACACTTGGGTCAGTTGGAGATGACTAATCCATGCCTTCAGCCCTACTTTTTAATTTTTACACAAGCATTTGCAAACAGTATATGGAAAGAAATACTTCACCACAGATCACCTAAAAACAAAGACAAATCTGAAATGCTATTATTACACCAAGACAATAATTCCACAGCATCTAATATCCACACCCCCTATTGGCTGGGAGATAGACGGTGGATGGGAAAAAGGATTAGGATCCAGAGTTTGTATAATAGAAATCTTTGTAATGTCTTGTTAGAAATTTTCAGCTCTCCTCTTTAGCGATAGGTTCAAGACCATGTTCTTTGTAAGATTCAAACAAGTGCTGCTAGGGGCTGAGATGAGGGTCATGGATGGAAAAGACAGAATGAAGACATGCTAAAGACAGAACTATTATAGTAGCAACAGATGGGGTGGGGGTGGGGGTCGGGCTTGAGGAAGACCTGCTGGTTTCTGGTTTGGACCACTAACTGAAAGATGCTTCTTTGGAGAGAACGAAGAGGAGCAGGCTTTGTAAAAGCATGAATTAAACCTGGGTGCAGAAGGCTTCCAGCACTTGCAAGACACTCATCACTCTGGGCCTGGCACCTAGCTGCATTAGGACATATACTGGGTTGGGGTGCCCAAGAAGTTGCACTGCTTTCTAAAACTGACCCCACAGGGTTACTGCAGCATGCCTGTTGGCAAAGCCAGTTTCCTTCTGTCATGCTGCTTAACCTGACAGATGATGGCCTCCTTGGGATGATACCTCTTTCTGGTAGCAGTCACATACCACCTTCCTGGATGCTCTTTCTAGCTCCCTTTTTGGCCACCTCACCTCTACCTGCCTGCAAATGCTCATATGCCAGAGCTTGTTTCTCAACCTCTTTATTATCCATACTCCTGCCTCAAGCCATCTCTGTGGTTTTAAAAATCATTATGAAAAATTTCAATCAAATACCCAATAGCACACAGAAGGTCCATATGCCCATCAGCATGTAGCCTTCCTATTGTCTTACCCTTCATGCTGGTATTAGCACAGAGTTGCCTCCAGCCCAGACATCTGAGAGGACTCACACTGGTTTTATCTATATGAATAGCAAACTGCCCTTGCAAACTTCCCAAGTTTCCAAACTTGAGCAAGAAAAGACTCTGATCTTAAGTCCCAATACTGGCACAGAAAACAATAATTAAAAAAAATCACCTTGGAAACAAAAACACCAAATGTAAGTAATTTGGACTTTGAGTATCAACTCCAGGAAGGGCACACTGCACCTGCAGCCTCACAAAGGAGAGTTCAAACATCTTTCTTCCTTGCATCGCTTGCTTTCTGTGAGTTCCACCTCCTAAGACTCAAGTGCTACTACTATGATGACACTAAGTCATAGCAGTGTTTGATCCTCAGCACTGCAAAACAAAACAATAAAAAAAGGTGCCCATCCCTATAATCCTAGGTACTCAGGAGGTTAAGATCTGAGGACCGCACTTCAAAGCCAGCTCGGGAAGTCCATGAGACTTATCTTCAATTACACCAAAAAGCTGCAAGCAGAGCTGTGGTTCAAGTGGTAGGGCGCTGGCCTTGACCAAAAAAAACTAAGGGAGGCCTTGAAATCAAAACCCCAGGACCTGCACTATATATACATATATATGTATATATGTATGTATAAAATAAATAACAACAAAATGCCAGTTCTATTGCTTTCCTTGTTAAAAGACAACTATATTTTCCAGAGGCCCATCAACTGCTATCACCACCCAAAGGACAACACTAAAACGAACCAGTTGAAGAGATAAAAGCAAGCAAGCAAGCAAGCCAGGATGTGGAGTATGGCACGTGCAATGTCAGGGTGTCAGACTGACACCCGAACCTCATCCAGAGAAGGAAGTTGGGAAAAAGTTTCAATGTGAATACAGTTTCTCTTCGGCTGCAAAAGTGTTGCGGTTGGCAATAGTTTTGGATACACTGCTTTCAAGGGCAAGTCAAGGCTGTCCGGGGCCGGGCCTGGCGCTCCGCCCTCACCACCTGCAAGGCCAGTTCTCCGGGGACGGGGACCCGGTTTCTCCTCCACCCGCGGCGGCCGCGGCGAGGGCCGGGCGGGAAGCGCAGGCCGCGTCAGGCCTGGG
>NW_012267380.1:3119703-3130856 GCF_000151885.1 Dipodomys ordii
GGCCGCTGCGGTGTGCGTCGCCGCCGGCAGAGGGAGCGCACACGGCTCGGTGCGCGGGGGCCCAGCCCGGGAGACCTCGAGAAAGGTCGGGGCTTCGGGAGCTCGCCGCTCCGAACACAGCGGCCAGATGAAGGTGGGCACGGGGCAGTGTACTGGGGACGGAGCACAAGAATGGAAGACCTCTGTTGCTAGAATCTGAAGCCCAGGAGCGGGAAACCATATTCCCACACCTCGCGCATTTTGGTATGTGATGTATTCACATCTCAAAAAACACTTTGGAGAGAGGAAGGATGAGGAAGAGCATAGAGCGGTACATACACATAGCAAAATACATTAGGTAGCGAGCCTGTCATCCTAGATACTTAAGAGGCTGAGATTGAAGCCAGCTTGGGCAGACAAATCCACGGCTCATCTCTAGTTAACCGGCAAAAGTCACCAGTGGCCCTGTGGCTCAAGTAATAGAGCACCAGTCTTGAGTGAAAAAGCTAAGGGACAGCACCCAGGTCCTGAGTTCAAGCTCCAGGGCCCACATGCGTGCGTGCACACACACACACACACACACACACACACACTATCCGCATGTACAGAAAGATTATAATACAGGGCTGTGAAAGGGGCTCAGTGGTAGAGCACTTGCCTTGCATGCATGAGGCCCTGGGTTGATTCCTCAGCACCACATCAGCAGGAAAAACAGGAAGTGGCGCAGTGGCTTAAGTGGTAGAGCGCTAGCCATGAGCTGAAGAGCTGAGGGACAGCGCCCAGGCCCAGAGTTCAAGCCCCACGACCGACCCTCCAAAAAATAAAAAGGATCACAACGCAACCTCTTTGTATAAAGTAGCACAGAGTAATAAAAAAAAATGCAGCACTTTACTCAGTGCAGTCTGGATTGAAGCATACTCATCCTGTCTTGCAGCCTCTATCCATTTATTCCAGCACTCCCAGGTGCTGGCCACTGGTGTCCCCGGTAACAATCTGCAAGCAATCCCAGTTCAGTGACAGAATGTTTGTGTCAGAAAGTTTGTGTCAGTGCAGACATGGAGAGGCTCTCAAGAGACCAAGACAGTGCTGAAGGAAGTGAGGACTTAAGTTAACTAGGGGTGAAGTGAGGAGTCGGGAAAACTTCCCCAGAGGAGCCATCCCATCGGCTCAGTCCCAGAGGAAGGTGTGGATCATTGGAAGGAGAATATTTCTAGTAAAAACAAAAACTTAAGCGCTGGTGAGTCTAGATGGCACAGTGTAAAGTGTAGCCTATAAGAAGGTAAAAGAGCTACAGGTTAGTCGGGCTTTGGTGCCTCAAGCCTGAAGTCTTAGCTACTCAGGAGGCTGAGATCTGAGGATCACGGTTCAAATCCAGCCCAGGAAGGAAAGTCCCTGAGACTCTTATCTCCAATAAACCACTAGAAAACTAGAAGTGGCACTGTGGTTCAGTGGTAGAGTTCAAGCCCCACGGCCGACAAAAACAACAACAAAGACAAACAAAAAAAAAAACGGGGCTGGGAAGGTGGCTCAGTGGTAGAGCGCTTGCCTTGCATGCTTGAGGCCCTGGGTTCGATTCCTCAGCACCACGTAAGCAAAAAGAAAAAAGCCGGAAGTGCTGCTGTGGCTCAAGTGGTAGAACGCTAGCCTTGAGCTGAAGAGCTGAGGGACAGCGCCCAGGCCCAGAGTTCAGGCCCCACGACCGGACCCCCCCAAAAATAAAAAACACCCCAAAGCTACAGGTTAATCATAAAATGTCAATGAAGGCAGAAACAAGACTGGACACAGAGGAGTGTGGGAAGCTGGGAGAAGCCCAGGCACAGCAGGCCAAAGGGACCTTTTCCAGGAGAGATCTATGCTCTCTGAAGATGGTAATGAGGGTTGTGTGGAGGGTTCAGGGCTCAAGGGGTGCAGTTACCTGACAGGAACAGAATTTGAACATTAATGTGCCAAGGGACATCTGAGGGGTCAGGTGGCATGATGACTTTGTCACAGCTTGGGGAACAGCACTTGTCACTGGAGCCAGTAGGAAGCAGGCCAGAGGGCAAGTGGATGAGGAGTTCCATTCTTTAATGAGCATATGTGCTTACCAGTGAGGTCCTGAAGACTCAGAGGCAGCTGGAAGTGAGTTCTTCCTTCCATGAGAAACTCACCCTAGTTTCGGAGCAGCAGGCAGCCTTCTTCAAGTGTGAATAAGCCCTATGCTTTCTCAGGGATCTTAATTCCTCAGCTTGTATTTATTAATTATTGTGCCAGTTCAGAGGCTTGAAGTCAGGGCCTGGGCACTGTTCCTTAGCTTTTTCATTCAAGGCTGGTGCTCTACCACTTTAACCACACCTCTACTTCCAGCTTTTTTGTAGTTACTTGGAAGAGCTCACAGACCTTCCAGATTGGGCTGGCTCCAAACTATCTTCAGATCTCAGCCTCCAGAATAGCTTGGATTATAGACATTAGCCAGTAGCACCTGGTTTTTGTTTTTGTTTTTTTGTGTGTGTGTATGTGTGTGTGTGTGAGTTGTAGGGCTTGAACTCAGGGCCTGGGTGCTGTCCCTGAGCTCTTTTGCACAAGACTAGTGCTCTACCACTTGAACTCTACTTCTGGGTTTTGAGTGGTTAATCAGAGATGTGTCTCACGGGGACTTTTGTCTGGGCTGGCTTCAAATCTCAACCTCCTGAGTAGCTAGGATTACAGGCATGAGTCACCAGCACCTGATCTTTTATTTTTTGTTTTTAAGGTACGATCTTACTGTGTAGCTCAGGCTGTCCTTGAACGTGAGAACTCTGGATGCTCCTGCCTCTCATGTGCTGAGAACTACAGGCATAGGCCACCATGCCTGTAACACAGATACTTTTGCCTCTATTCTCCTGAAATGTAAAGTTGGTAGCTAGGCATTTTGTTTTTGCTTTTATGTTATTTAGACATTGACTGTTATTGTCCTGCCCTCTCCCTTCCCCCCTCCTCAGATTTTGCTTGGGAGCTTCATTAAGCCAGTGTTTATGGGAACAGGGAAAGAAAGTGCTGGTTTCACAATGAAATATACATTATATGGAGAGTTCCATGAACTTTCTTGTTTTTCTTTGTGGTTGAAACCATGGTCTTGTACTTGCTAGGTGGAGAACAATCAATTAGACAACCCTAGCCCAAGCAAGATTAAATAAAAATGAGTACACATAAACCTTTAGAATATGCTAGAGGTAGCTTGGAGCCTGAACCATAGCGGGGGGTCTGGCAGGGTTTACAGGTGTCCTGCCACCTGCTGGGATTCTGCAGAACCCTTACAGGCTGATTAGTTTTGGGCAGCCCCACCAGCCAGAGACCTCAAGCTCTGAAATTCCACTCCTCTCTGGGATCCAACCAGGTCTAGTGGAATATCCACCTTCCAATCTCATCTCTGTACAGACATTTAGGACTCGTCTCTCAATAAGTCCCTGCCTCCCACCCTTTTATCTTTCCCTTCCCTGCCTGTTCTCCACACATTCCTCTTAGCTTACATTATTTACAGGTGATGATTTCATTGCTACATTTTCACTTTTATGGTACAATCTTATCAATCTCACCCTCACTCTGCTGCTCTCCTTCCTAAAACAATTTCAGACAAGTTTCACTGTTTTCAGTCTCAAAAAAATCCATTTTGAAAATATTCAACTTCCTCCCTCCTTGTAGCGACCTCCTCCCACTACTGCCCCTCCAGTTTTTTTTTTCTTTCTTTGTTCCCCATACTGACTGAACTATAGATCTAATCTTATCACATCAAATCACCTGCTGTCTTTCCATCTGCCTACTTCTTTGAGTAGAAACTGGTGCTCAAAAGTGTTCCATCAATTCTTTCCCACTTCTACAACCAGTGATTATGCTTCCTCTGAGAATTTAATGCCTGGATTGCTTTTTCTTTTTTTTGGGTCCAGTTGTGGGGCCTGAACTCCGGGCCTGGGCGCTGTCCCTCAGCTCTTCAGCTCAAGGCTAGCGCTCTACCACTTGAGCCACAGCACCACTTCCGGCTTTTTTCTTTTTGCTTATGTGGTGCTGAGGAATCGAACCCAGGGCCTCAGGCATGCAAGGCAAGCGCTCTACCACTGAGCCACCTTCCCAGCCCTGGATTGCTTTTTCTACACTACTCATCTTTAGGTCAGGTAACTCAAGATTTAGTTCTAGAGCTGACTGCTCCTGCAAAGTTAGTCCAACCTCTCCCTCATCCCTATGCTCCTGTTTCTCATGAGGCCTCTGTGCACAGCTCTCCACTATGTAAGCCCAATGTTTGTGATCATCACTGGAACTTTTATATAGCACACATATTAGTTGGGGTTGAATTAGACCCCAAATCTTTCTCAGAGCCAGAAAATTGAAGTATGTAGCTAGCTCAAATGTTTCCTTGGGTCAAAAATCTAAGTTCTCACACTTCATTAAATATTAACAACAAAACTGAAACCTGGAACAGAAATGCACAAAAAGTCCTACCACTTATTCAATATGTCAGGTCTTAACAACGTAGGCCTAGGCCTAAGTAACACAGCATTAACATTTTTTCTTTTCCTTTTTATTTGTGTTGGTCCTGGGGCTTGAAGTCAGGGCCAGGGTGCTATCCTTGAGTTTTTGTGCTTAGCGCTAATGCTCTACTACTTGTGCCACAGGTCTACTTTTGGCTCACAAAATTTCCTGCCTGGGCTGGCTTTGTACCATGATTCTCAGATCTCTGTCTCCTGAGTTGCAAGGATTACAGGTGTGAGCTACCAGAATGCAGCAAAATTTTTATTTTCTAAATGCCCATATATATATATATATATATACACACACACACACACACACACACACACACATATATATATATATATATTGGGGGGGTGTTAGCTTATTTTACTTAATGATTTCAAGGTCAGTGCATGGTGTGGAATGTATCAGAACTTTGGGTGTCTGAACTGTGAATAACAAGGCACTGAATATGTAACCCTATGTTTACCGAAGAACAAGTATGTGGATTGTCTTACCTTTTAGCTGTTGTGACTAAAACCGCTATGAGATTTCTTTATGAATATCTGTTGAAGTCCCTGTTTTTAGTTCTGTAGGGAACACATCCAAGACTAGGATTTCTGAGTCATATGGTTGATTCTGTCTTTAACTTCTCTATAAGCGAATTAAACTCTTTACCATAATGCCCACATTCTTAATATGGCTGAATCTTAGAAGTTTTACCCACAAGCATGCTGATTATTTCCCTTGGGAGTTAGTAAAATCACAGAGAATACTTTATATAGTATACTATACAAAATATTTAGTGTGGCCTTATGAATAACAGATTTTCTGCTCTGAGGTAAATTAAAAGTTCTTTTGGCTGGATACCGGTGGCTCACAGCTGTAATCCTAGCTACTCAGGAGGCTGAGATCTGAGGATTGCGGTTCAAAGCCAGCCTGGGCAGGAAAGGCCGTGAAATTCTTATCTCCAATAAACTACCAGAAAACTGGAAGTGATGCTGTGACTCAAGTGGTAGGGCGCTAGCCTTGAGCTGCAGAGCTGAGGGTCAGTACCCAGCCCTAGAGTTCAAGCCCCATGACTGACCAAAAAAAAAATTCTTTTGAAAAGACAAAATTAAACAATGTATCTTCTAACATAGAACTTAGAAAATATACAGCAGATTTCTAGGCATACTTGGTATAACATGAAAGTATGTTTACTGGAAAGAAAAATCCTGAAAATTCGTAAACTTAGAACAAACTCTTTACTTCATTTGCTTTCCTACTTCCAAAATGCTGTAAGAGAACTTGGCATAGTTCTTAATGTAAGTTAGAAAAAATATTTTTCATACAGTAAATATAATGTTTCTCTTTGGCTCCTTCTTCCAGACTGTTCACTGTGTTGAAGAGATACTGGGTTCTTCCAGGGTTTTGTTTAGGTGAGTTGTTTCTGAAATGAGTGGGCTCTCCAGGTAGGCAGTTCCTGCACAGGGTTTTCCTGACACTGGATCTATGACTTGGCCAACTTTGAAAACAATCTCGGCCAGTTCATGTTTCACATGCTTTGTTCTTGGAACAGGTAGAGCTCTGAGAAGCACAATGTCCCCGACAGTGCACTGCTGAAGGGCGTCATGAGCAAAGTAGGTTTTCCGCTTATTAAAATACTGTTGAGAAAAGGAGAGGAACAAATCAGTAGTTCTTACTGGTGACCTGGCAGTATAAAATAGAATATAACAAGGTAATGCTCCGAAAAGAGGCCAGGACTTGGGGAGAAGGGAAAAAACACCCTGAGCTCTTCAGGCCCTCCTCTGCTCTATTAGTTACCATCTCTCCACACACCAAACATTTTCCACTGAATATGCAAATCTCTCACTTATCTATGTGAATCACGTAATAACTCTAAACTCATTTTTTCCCTACCTAAAAGGAGGCTGTAGTTATCAGGAGACTTAAACATTATAACATATATAACACATGTAGTTCTAAGCCTGCCCCAAAGTGTCACAAATAAAATAATTAGAATCAGTTGCTTTTCCTAATCTTGGTGCATGAGGCCATTTCCATTTCACAGATGAGAAAAGCAGCTTAAGAAGGTTAGCACACACAGCATCAACAGGGTCAGTATTCAAGACCAGAACTCCCAAGGCCAATCACCAGGCCTTGTTTGGCTTGCTCCTATGATTTTGCTCCTAGATCACGATCAGCATTCCTATTGCCCATGAGCCCAAACTCAGATACAGACACCACCCTCCCTCCCCTGTATATCTAACAAGCCAATGACCATGTGCTTTCTTCCTGAAATCTTTTTCTGCTCCATCTCCACTGCTCCAACTTATGAGTTTCCTCATCCATTCTCTTTCCTCCAGCCCCCATCCTGTTTTCAAATGTTTTCCTTTAATTAAAAAATTAGGTCTAAAACATAAAAGACCATTCACAGTTAAGCCTGATTTATCTTTGCATTCATTTGATAGGAGTGCTCAGTAAATGTCGACCTCCTGGGCTCAACATTGCCCAACTACTCCCAAGAATGTAGAATACGCCTGCACCATCATAGCTAAATGAACTTCTTGCCACAAGCCACTCACAACAGTCGGTCCATCTATGGTCCTCTGGATAAAATCATACTTGAGGCTCAGCTTAAATATTTCTCTGAGAAACTCTTTATGGCAACCAAGGAGGAAAGAATTTAGCATACTGTTCTCTGCTCTCACATTCTGTATGCCTGTCGACATACCTATCAGAATAAATTGAAATTAACTGTGTGAACCACATTATACACACAGACCAGCCTGCTGGCTGCAGAGAGCAAATGTTCAACACCTCTCCTACTAATTGTGTTCTGCTCAAATCCAGAGAGTTCAATGTCTGGTGAAAATGGGGATGTTCCTCACCTTTAGTAAGTAGGGATCCAGGACAAGCCTAGTCACTCTCACTTTAGCAGTTCTTTGCATTGCTGTCCCAATTACCTTCCCCACGATCCATTTAGCGTGGACAGATGAACGAATCACTGACATTATGTGGCTTTGGTCACCTGAAAAACAAATTTCAAAGCTCAACATTCCAAGCTGGGGCTGAAGTTCAGGGTGGAATACCTGCCTAGCACAATGAGGCCCTGGGTTCATCTTCAGCTCTACAAACAAAAGATATCTCAAAACAAACCGAAGCCCTTAGGGTGACTATGACTTGTTCAATGAATTCAGTCCTGAGAACCGCCCAAGTTCAGAAACGGCTGTTATCTTTCTGGGGCCACCATTTCGCAGACGCGTAGGCCAGCCACCTCTTCACAGCCCAATCTCCAGTGCTCACCAGGCGGCAGGGTTCGTTTGCCTAGCTTCAGGGCCTCCTCCCCGCAGTGAGGGTCCCGACGCTCCCCGTCCGCCCTCCTGGCTGCTGATCTCAGGCCCGAGGCCCTGCCACTCGGGGTTCGCGGGACTCGGAGGGACTTCTCCAGGGGACCGGAGCCTCGCCGGGCAGTGCCTCTGGGGTCAGTCGCTCCCGAGGCCTCCCGCCAGGCCCGCGGGAGTCCGGGATGATCTCAGTCTCCGCCCCGACCGCCGTGAGGGTAGGCGACGCCTGGCCGCCGGTCCCGGAGCCGCGACCCGCGCGCCCGTGCTCACCTCAGCGTCCAACGCCGCAAGCACCGGGCGGAAGCGTGATGGCGTCAAGACGCACGCAGGCCCCGCCCCTGCCGCTCCTTTCCCCTGGGTCTAGGGCGGTCGCGGGTGTCGGGGCTGTTTTCCTGTGGCGCACTGCGCGCGGCGGCAGCGCTGGCAGTTCCCGCCGCAGTTGCGCCCCCTTCCCGTCTCCCTGTGGTGTGACGAGGCCTTGCCAAAGGGACGTTCATCACCAAGCAGTGCAACTTTGGGCTGCAAGCGGGAGGAATAGCTCCTAACGTTCTGTCCCGCGGCAAGACAGCTGCGGTTGACAACGTTTGGTTGCATTATGGCAAACAGCAGTGGGATTTTGAATGTTAAGACTGTGAAATAATAAACGTTTGAGGTAATGGATATACCAGTGACTCTGATCTGGTCCTTCGCGATGTTATAGACATGTATTGGAACGTCACTCCGTCCCTCATACATATGTACATTATATGTCAATTAAAAAAGACTGCATAAAACCAATGAAGCAGCTGATGTTTTTAAATCCAGAGACAGAGATATCCAGTTATTCCCACTCACTCTCCCTGCTTCTGTGTTCAGTGCAGGAATTGAACCCATGGCCTTGTGCATGTTAGGGAAGGGCTCGATCAAGCTTCTCCATCCAGCCTGTGCTGCTTGTTAAGTTTTGTAGCTTTTTATATCCATTATAATTCGTGTTACTTCTCAATGTCTGTTAAAGAGAGTCTGGATGAAGACCTACATTTCTGTGCCATTTATTAAGGATGAGTAGGCCACCTGATTGTACCTTTTCAGACAGAGGAAGACTAGGAATATATTAGGTTTTTGTTCAGAAGTTGCTGAGAGAAACAGCAACAAGGGACTACTGGAACAGTTTTTTTGTTTTGTAGGTCATGGGGCCTGAACTCTGGGCCTGGGCGCTGTCCCTCAGCTCTTCAGCTCAAGGCTAGTGCTCTACCACTTGCGCCACAGCGCTACCTTCCGGCTTTATTCTTTTTGCTCATTGGTGCTGAGGAATCAAACCCAGGGCCTCACACATGCAAGCAAGCACTCTACCACTGAGCCACCTTCCCAGCCCCATATTCCCACATTTTTAAGTGCGTAATTTCCCTATCTTATGTGCCACTGAATGAAAGACTATGGCTTAGAACTGTCTCACATTTGTACTTATGCAATTTCTCCTGCACATGGATTTTCCTGTGTTGATTAAGGAGAGTAATCTGGCAAAAGGCTTTCCCATACTCATGACACTTATAGGACTTCTCTCCTATATGTGTTCTTTCATGTTAAGATATGTCCTCTGGCTGAAGGCTTTTCTGCAAAAATTACATTCATACTGTTTCTCTCCAGTATGACATCTATGATGCTCAGTAAGAGATGTGATACAGCTGAAGGCTTTGCCACATTGATTACACTTATAGGACTTCTCTCCAGTATGGATTCTCAGAGGTTAAGTGAAGGAGGAATGTTGGTGAAAGGCTTTCCCACATTCATCACAAATAAAAGTTTTTCCCCTGTGTGAATTCTCTGATGTTGAATAAGATGTATTCTCTGGCTGAATCTTTTCCCACACTCATCACACTTATAAGTTTTCTCCCCTGTAAGGACTATCTGTGTTTGGGTAAGAGACGGGTTGTGGGTTCCATGTTCAATGGGTTTCTCTCTGGTGTGAATATAATTAGAAAGAAGAATATGTTCATTGAAGATTTTTCCACATTCATGGTATTTATAGGAACTTCTCTTGCATAGTTTCCCTGATAAATAAAATCTGAATTATGTTTGATGCTATTGGTTTGTGTGTCATAGTCAAGAGGTATTTTAATTAAAGGAATTTTCGGGTGTATAATAGGCTTTGAGTTCAGATGATATTTTTCCTCAAATTTATTTCCTTTAATGTTTCTCTCCTGTTCAGTTTTTTGGTGAGTAAAAGGTGTTTGTCTCTCCTGTTTTTCCTGGTTAAATTCTAGTTGATAATCAAAATCCCAGAGTCCTCCTAGGACAGAGTACCAGAAATGGACCTCTTCTTAGTCTTTCCATTATTGTGTCCTGGGTTTGATTTTCATCAGACATATTTTGGTTTACAGTTGATTTTTTTAGTTCAAGTGTTTTCTTTCCATCTAAAAGAAAGTCGGAACATACAAATTCTTTCCAACATTCTGTAGCTTTGAAAAGGAAATCAATGCATAATGAATTGTAAGTGAATCTGACTGTGTCCATGGGCTATATGACCTTGAGAGCTTTCATAGATGGCATGTAATGAGGTGAAAGACTACCAGAAGAGGAGAAAAAGCAGATAGTAAGGGGGAAAATGGAAGCAAGTGGCAGTCACAGAGGGAGTGGTCATTCAGAAGTATCCATGTTGGGCAGGAGAATAGCAGCTATCAAAGGCCCATGCTCAGGGATGGGGTATTAGAGGAATGGCTTGGCTGAGTGCCAGGTCCGAGTCTAGGCCTTATGACCATTATCTACCAGCTACTTGCTTATTTAAAAATATTAAAGGGCTGGGAATGTGGCTTAGTGGTAGTGTGCTTGCCTAGCATGCATGAAGCCCTGGGTTCTATTCCTCAGTACCACGTAAACAGAAAAAGCCAAAAGTGGTTATGTGGCTCAAGTGGTAGAGCTCTAACCTTGAGAAAAAGAAGCTCAAGGACAATGCCCAGGCCCTGAGTTCAAGCTCCAGGACTGGCAAAATAAAAGATTAAAAATTTCTTGGGTTGGGGGCATGACTCAAGTGGTAGAATGGTTACCTAACACGCTCAACGCCCTGGGCCAGAAAAAGTATTCTTATTTTCATCTTCTGTTGAGAGTGCTAAAAGTAATACTTGCTTACAGTAATACATTCAAATAATAGGTGCATAAGGAAAGACTCTCCCTTAGAAATAATCATAATAATTTCTGCGGAGCCTAGTTTATCTAAAAGGCTCCCTACACTCACACAAGAAACCATGTTTTGAACAAGCATGACTTATGGAATACAATAAAATCAAAATTTCATTTTGGATTTTGATTTCTTAATTCAAATGATTGTATATCCCTCCTGTTTTTTTTTGGTCAGTCGTGGGACTTGAATTCTGGGCCTGGGCGCTGTCCCTCAGCTCTTCAGCTCAAGGC
>NW_012267380.1:3134181-3163310 GCF_000151885.1 Dipodomys ordii
GCATGCAAGGCAAGCGCTCTACCACTGAGCCACCTTCCCAGCCCCATAACCCCTGTTTTCACTGTATTTGATGTTGGTATGATTTGGGTAGTGGAAGGGAAAAAACAAATTGTTTAAATAGGGATACAGGTGGACCCATTGCAACAATGAGGTGTATAAAACGTTATGTTGAAAAACGAACTTTACAAATTTGGTTGGTGGGCGGGAAGGGGAGTGGAGAGGGGGAGATGGGAGGGCAGGATGGTAAGGGGAAACAAAGGAGGAGGCAAAAATGCTTGATAAGAAATGTACTCATTATCTTGCCCATGTAATTGTAAACCCTCTGTACAGTATTTTCACACACACACAAAAGAAAACATGTGCTTATAAGAATGAACATTTAAAGCCGGCTAGAATGGCAAATTTTATATTATGTATATCACAATAGAAAAGTAAAAAAGAGAAAGACAGTTCAATTGTTATACCAGTTTCTCCAGTCTCTTGAACTACTTTGCTTTGATGGAAGATTCTGAAGAAAATATAGCTTTGTATAGATACGCACAGATGACCCTGTCTTACAATAGGGTTATAGTTTAGCAAACTCAATGTAAGTCAAAAATACTAGTTAAAGCTGGGTGCTAGTGGCTCATGCCTGTAATCATAGCAATTCAGGAGACTGAGATCTGAGGATTGCAGTTCAAAGCCAGCCTGGGCAGGAAAGTCTGTGAGACTCTTATCTCTAATAAACCACCAGAAAAAGTAGAAGTGGCACTGTGGCTCAAGTGGTTGAGCACTTGCCTTGAGCTGAAGAGCTGAGGGACAGCGCCCAGGCCCAGAGTTCAAGCCCCACAACTGACAAAAAAAAAAAAAAAAGGAAAGAAAATAAATGGATGAAATGCCTGGTACTGCTGATGCTAGTTTTGTGACAGGCAGGGGCCTCTGGCACTGGCAGCCATATCATTGATGTGAGTTCTGAAGTACTTTTGTCAAGATGCAGGTGGAGAGGTGGTGGTAGGAGCCACAAAACCCCTTCCTTGTGACTGCACTCACTTTTGACGGGAGTGCATTTTTCACTCACTCACGGCTGGGCAGTGCAATGGCGGGAACCCCGGGGAGGGGGGTAGCAGGCACTGCCATGGCCCTCTGTGGATGGTGGTGTGTGCCCAGGAACAGGACGGGTGTGGGTACAGGAATTGTTCCTCCTAGGGCCTCTTTGGCTATTGGCATTTAGGGCAGGGTGATGGCTGCATGCATGCCAGAGGTAAGGTGATGGCCTCAGCCGTGGAATTGTATAAGACACCCTCCCCAGTCTGCTTGTGCGGGAGCCACATGAGAGAGCCTCACTCTCCTCCAGCAGACAGCTGTGCATGGTATTGCAGAGAGTGCAGCAGGAGCTGTGTGAGCTTCTGCCCTGAGTCCTGGCACAGTGCTGGCCACACCCTCTGCCACGGAAGGGAAGCACTCCAAGCTTCTTGTTCTCTAGGTCAACATCCTCCATTTCTTTCTGTCTTGGTGCCCATCCTCTGTAGGGCACTTGGTGGGCTTTGTTCACAGTCACTCTTCTGGGTCAAGTTGGGTGTGAGAGGCAGCTGGCTGCTGACCAGTACAATGAAATGTCTGTGTTCTCAGAGATAGGGCTATGCATGCAATTGCTAGTGCCAAACAAAATCCAATGGCTCCCTCCTCAAGACTGCTTCTGATGACAGCACCCTGAGGGTTGGTCAGGAGAGGATGCTGGTCCACTGTGCAGAACACAGTCTACTTATATGTATGGCTGCCAGCCTGGGAAGGTTGAAAGGCCTCCTCCTCCTCCCTCTCTCTCTCCCTCCCTCCCTCCCTCCCTCCCTCCCTCTCTTCCTCCCTCCCTTTTCCTCCTCCTCCTCCTCCTCCTCCTCTTCCTCCTCCTCAGTTCAGGCACCGACCCTGAGCTACCTTTGCTCCAGGCTAAGCCTCTACCACTGAGCTACATTCCCAGCCTTGAGAGGCTTTCTGACAGCTAGGATTGTCAGCATTTGTGGTAGAATTTTTTGGGACCTGCTCTGACCCTCACCCATGGAAAGGGAGATTTCCTCTCTCTTTTGAGGAGGCAAGGTGGCAGATATCAGGATATTTTGTTTCTCTTTCTAGGCGGCTTGTCCTAGTTCTGAGTCTTATCCATTTCCAATCCCTCTCGTGCTGATTTTCAGTGTTTTCCCATGGTCGTTCACCTTGAAGGGCAGCTACACATTGTTACTTTGGTTCTTTGCAGAGGGGGAGGTGAGTGCTGGATGCCTGCAGTTCACCATCTTGGATTCATTTATTTTTCTTAATTAATTAATTAATTAATTTTTTGGGTCCGGTCATGGGGCCTGAACTCTGGGCCTGGGCGCTGTCCCTCAGCTCTTCAGCTCAAGGCCAGCGCTCTACCACTTGAGCCACAGCGCCACTTCTGGCTTTTTCTGCTTATGTGGTGCTGAGGAATCAAACCCAGGGCCTCAGGCATGCAAGGCAAGTGCTCTACCACTGAGCTACCTTCCCAGCCTTTTTCTTAATTTATAA
Source organism: Dipodomys ordii (assembly GCF_000151885.1). Lineage (NCBI taxonomy): Eukaryota > Metazoa > Chordata > Mammalia > Rodentia > Heteromyidae > Dipodomys > Dipodomys ordii. The sequence continues at coordinate 3,136,699 of NW_012267380.1, forward strand.
ACCCCACTTCATTTCCAAGAACTGTTGTGGTAGTACCTGAGCCTGAATGATTGCTGCTTTTCAATGGTCTTTTCAATTAACATACTTCATGAAAAAGAAGTTATTTCTTATCACTTGGTCAATTACTTACCTTGTTTTCTACAGACAGCTGTCACATCTCTGAGTATGCAAGTGCCTTGTGGGTTCTCTCTTTTTTTTTTTTCTTGTTTTTGGTGAGTGTAGTGACTAGTAAGAGGGTGAGGAGTGAATACAGTCAAAGCATGTTATATATACATAGAACAATGACTTAATGAAACCAGTTTAAAAAAATAACCCCCTAGGTGAGGTGTACACATGTAATCTGAGCTCTCAGGAGGCTGGGACAAGAGGTTTGAGAGTTGAAGGCCAGCCTGGGCTGCAGAGCAAGACAATAACAAACAACAGAACAAACAACAATAACAAAAAACCCTCTATCACATATTTGCTTACTCTAGGGTGTGGTTTATGTGGTTCACGCAAGGAGGAGAGATGCTTTTCATTCACTACTTTTCAAATTAGTTCTTTACAATCTTCATATAGTGTTTATAAACATAGATTTGTATACCAATATGTGGATTTATAGATCAATATAATAGGTATTTTAGCTATGTAGTCCTGTGTACTGATAGCCCTTCAGAACAATGCCTGTGTTGTGGAGGTTGTGGGTCAGGGAGGGTGTCTGTCTGGGGCTATGGACAAAACTTTCTCTTAGTGAAGACAAAGGTCCTGAGCAGAAAACAGACCCTGCTTCTCTGATTCATCCAGATAACTCAACTGCTTTCCCCAAATCAAAAGATATTGTATACCTGAGCTTAGTAATGCAGTATTGTATATTTCTCATTCAGAGATTATATTTTAATTCTCAAAACAATGGGTGAAAATGGAAGCTGGTAACATGAAGGGATGGGTTGGGATGGGATGGACGAGGGTGGTACATGGAGACACACTGCCCTCATAACTGTCATAAGCTGACATGTTGAACAGAAACCCTCTCTACAACTACTTAAGAGATTATCATTGGGGCTGAGAAGGTGGCTTAATGGTAAAAGTGCTTGCCTTGCATGCATGAGGCCCTGGGTTCGATCCCCAGCACCACATAAGCAAAAAGAAAAAAGCCGGAAGTGGCCCTGTGGCTCAAGTGGTAGGGCGCTAGCCTTGAGCTGAAGAGCTGAGGGACAGCGCCCAGGCCCAGAGTTCAGGCCCGCAACTGGACACCCCCCCCCAAAAAAAAGAGATTATCATTGCATTTGTCCCTGAAATAAGTGGTCCATAAAAAGAAATTAGTTTACTTATTTATTTTAGTTTTTCAATTTTTATTTGTGGTGGCTCCTGGAGCTTTGAACTCAGGGCCTAGGGACTGTCCTTGAGCTTTTTTTTGCTTAGGACTAGTGCTCTAACACTTGAGCCACAGCTCTTCTTTTAGCTTTTGTGTGTGTGTGTGTGTGTGTGTGTGTGTGTGTATGTGGTTAATTGAAGAGTCTGAAGGACTTTCTTGCTCAGGCTTCAAATGGTGATATCCTCAGATCTCAGCCTCCTGAGCAGCTAAGATTACAGGTGTGTTCCAACAGAACCCACATTTTGAAACTTTTCAAATTTGCATTTGCAAATACAAGGTAATGTGTACCTCTATTTTTCAAACCATCTTCAACAAATTTACCCAAAATAGTAGTTTGACAGAGATACATCTCTTGAATTTGTAATTACCACCTTCAAATTCTGAGAGAAAGTAAGTATAAGAGATTAAGAAACAGCCACTCACCAGTGGCTCATGTCTGTAATCCTAGCTACTCTGGAGACTGAGATCTGAGGATCGAGGTTCAAAGCCACCCGGGGCAAGAACGTCTGTGAGAATCTTATCTCCAACTAACCACCAGGAAATCAGAAGTGGTGCTGTGGCTCAAGTGGTAGAGCACTTGCCTTGAGTTGAAGAGCTCAGGGACGGTGCCCAGGCTCAGAGTTCCCAGAGTTCAAGCCTTATGACTGATTAAAAAAAAAAGAAGAAGCAAACTCTATTATTGGTGTTTATTGTTGATTGCAATTAAGGACTGCAATGCCCAGCGTGTGTTTTGTGGTAAGTAAGTAGTAAATATTTATAGATACTATACTATATTTATAGATACCATACGAAACTATACTACAGAATGGAGCACCATATTAGAAATATCATCAAGGAAAAATGAAGTGAAATAATGAAGTGAAAAAATGAAGTGGAATAATCCTCAGGATAGATCAAATGAAGGAGGCACGGAACAGAGCCATTCTCCACTCTGGTTTGCTTTTAGTGTATGTATAATACTTTCTTTAAAAGAAGCAGACTTTATTTTCTTTGTATCTTTGTGAGATACCCCAAAGTGGGGGTGGGGGGGGAGCACGGGAGGCCTGGCCTGCTCTGGGAGGCTTGCGTAGACATCGGCACAGCTCGCCCTTCTCTCCTCCTCCTCCCAAATCTCAACTGTTGCAAATACAGTGAATCTTCATTTGCAGATAGTGGGAAGAACACCAGCTACAGGGTCAGTTCAGACCTGTGGGTGCTGCGTAGCTGAACTGTGAGCAAGTAAGTTTACCGTTCCCCAGCTTGGATTTTTCATGGTATATGGCAATGAAGTAGTTCATGTGTATTATAGCTTCTGTAGGAGTAAAGTCTATGATCCCCCTAACACTGAGTGTGTTAACGGTGCTTTGCAAACATGAACTGTTCATTTCCTAAGGAGCTTGTTCAGAATGTTGTAAGCCCATTTTCCCAGTAATTCCCAGTCTCCTTGGTAAGTGATTCTGAAAATTTAAATAACTACATGAACATCTTTCTTATGGTCGTCTTACATTTTAAGGTAAAACTTGTTATCTCTTTCTCATGAGTTCTTTTAAAAAAAAGAATGATCCTTGCCCTCTTGATTTGAAAGGGAAATATACCATTCTTTAAAGGTTGCTGTTGATGTGTTTATGGTAAAATGTATTCCTCTGTAGTATGTGTTGTATAGTATGTAATGTTTTTCATAGAAGATTGTCTCGTAAAACAGCTACAACTTAAAACTGGTCAGTGGTGTGACTGAAAAGCTGAAACTTATGAAAATGTCTATGTTAGACTTCCTTATTGATCTCAAGTATGTATAAGGAATATAACCTTTTCAATTACATTTGAAAGAGTCTTCTCTCTTTATTTCAGCCCTTTTGACTTACCATGGCAGAAAAAACAAAGAACGTGCCTTCACAAAAATCTAGTGATGAAGAAAAAGTTAAGTATATCTTTCAAATAGATCTGTATATTTTATATTTCACTAGGATTGTTTAAAATGGATGTTTTGAATAAACCATTTTTTCTTGTTCTCTTTATGAGTTCCGATTAAACCCTGTTGATGGTACAGTCTTTCTGTATATTTCAGCCACGTAGCTGTTTTTTAGAGATTTTGATAAATTTAGAGGCAGTAGAAATCTATATTTGAAGTCAATAAGCCTTTTTCATATTTAAGTAGATATGGCTATTTCATACTAATTTTATTATCATTTCATTCTTTATATTGCCATAATAAGTGTAGTTTTTAGAACCTGCGTTTTAATAGCAATTTTGACTGTGTAAGGTTGGCAGTTGCAGATATTGAACACTAGGGGGAACCAGTTGTCAGGAACATTGTTGTAATTGTTAAGATTTTTTTTGGGGGGGGCGGGGCTTGAACTCAGGGCCTGGGCGCTGTCCCTGAGCTCTTTTGCTCAAGGTTAGGGCTCTACCACTTTGAGCCACGGCACCACTTCCGGTAGTTTGGTGGTTAATTGGAAATAAGATTTTCACAGCCTTTCCTGTCTGGGCTGGCTTTGAACTGCAGATGTCAGTCTCCTGTGTAGTTAGGTTTACTTAAGATTTATTTATTTATTTATTTAGTTTGTACAATTATTGTGCATAGAAAATTTCCCAAATAAGAACACATATTTTAGATAGTGTGTGTGTAGGATTTTTTTTTTTTTACAGAACAAGATTTTATCGTCAGAAGTTATATTCATGGAAGCTATGATTTTAAGTGCTTTATACATAACTAAAATGTATATAAGCACATATTTAAATTTATAACAATGAAGCCCTTTTTATCTATGCCTAAGATAGGGAAAGAGCAGGAAATTATGAAGTTAATGAAGATATAGTGTCCAATTTCTGAATAGAAGATCTATAGCTGAGCAATATAACAAAATGCAATGTGGTGGAGTATATAATACCCTAAAAAAAGGAAACAAAACAATACTAAACTAGTCAAATAAAAAAATGGGGAGGAAGTGGCGCTGTAGCTCAAGTGGTAGAGTGCTTGCCTTGAGCTGAAGAGCTGAGGGACAGTGCCCAGGCCAGAGTTCAAGCCCCACGACCGACCAAAAAAAAAAATGGGGAAATAAATTGGGTGCCGGTGACCTAGCTATTCAGGAGACTGAGATCTGAGGATTGTGGTTCAAAGCCAGCCTGGGTAGAATAGTCCATAAGACTCTTATCTCCAACAAACTACCTTGAAAAAGCCAGAAGGGGTTCTGTGGTTCATGTAGTAGAGCTCTAACCTTGAGCATAAAGAGGCTCAGGGCCTGAGGTCAAGCCCCAGGACTGCCCCGACCCCCCTCAAAAAAGTGCAAATAATCAAAGCAGATACTAATCAAAAGAAGAAATACAAGTGGTCAATAAATATGATAAAAATGTCTTATATACATGTAAGACATGTCATAATGAAACCTACTACTTTGTACAATTAATATATTCTGATAAAATACCTATCAAAACAATGTTCAACATCACCAGTCAATTAATATATTCTGATAAAATACCTATTAAGACAATGCTCAATATCACCAGTCATAGGAAAAAGCAAATGGAAAGGGAATGAATTTATTACCTCACGCTGATTAGAATGTTTGTTATAAAAAAGTTAAAAAGCAAAGCTAAGCATTGGTGGCTCACACCTGTAATCCTAGGTACTCAGGAGGCTGAGACCTGAGGATCACAGTTCTAAGCCAGCATGGGCAGGAAAGTCTGTGAGACTCTTACCTCCAATAAACCACCAGAAGACTGCAAGTGGCGCTGTAGCTCAAGTGGTAGAGTGCGTGCCTTGAGCTGAAGAACTGAGGGACAGCGCCTAGGCCCCATGACGGACAAAAAAAAGTTAAAAAACAAATGCTAGTGAAGGATGTGTAGAAAAGGGAGCTCTCCGGGCTGCGAAAGTGGCTCAGTGGTAGAGCCCTTGCCTTGCATGCATGAGGCCCTGGGTTCAATTCCTCAGCACCACATAAGCAAAAAGAAAAAAGCCAGAAGTACACTGTGGCTCAAGTGGTAGAGCGCTCGCCTTGAGCTGAAGAGCTGGGGGACAGCGCCCAGACCCAGGTTCAGGCCCCACAAACAGACCTCCCCCGGCCCCCCCCCCAAAAAAAAGGGGATCTCTGATACCCTGTTTCTGGCAATGTGAGTTATTCCATACTGTTGTATGGAAGCTATTGAGAAGGATAAAAATAGTTTGGGGCTGGGCACTGGTGGTTCACACCCATAATCCTAGCTACTCAGGAGGCTGAGATCTGACGATTGTGGTTCAAAGCCAGCCTTGGCAGGAACATCCTTGATAATCTTTTTTTTTTTTTTGGTTCAGTCGTGAGGCCTGAACTCTGGGCCTGGGCGCTGTCCCTCAGCTCTTCAGCTCAAGGCTAGCACTCTACCACTTGAGCCACAGCACCACTTCTGGCTTTTTTCTTTTTGCTTATGTGGTGCTGAGGAATCGAATCCAGGACCTCACACATGCAAGGCAAGCACTCTACCACTGAGCCACCTTCCCAGCCCCATCCTTGATAATATTATCTCCAATTAACTACCAGAAAACTGGAAGTAGTGCTGTGGAATCAGCTCTTCAGCTCCAGGCTATCGCCCTACCACTGAGCCACAGCATTACTTCCAGGTTTTTCTGCTTATGTGGAGGTTTTTCTGCTTATGTGGTGCTGAGGAATCAAACCCAGGGCCTCATGCATACAAGGCAAGCACTCTACCACTGAGCCACCTTCCTAGCCATGTGGCATTTCTTTATTTACCATTTTTATATACAATTTTTTTTTGTGATTGGAGATAGATTGAATTTATTTATAATAATGAGAGCAACATTTGTGTGTCTGCATACAGATTTTTTGTTGTTGTTGTTGGTTGTGGGGTTTGAACTCTGGGCCTGGGCACTGTCCCTCAGCTCTTCAGCTCAAGGCAAGGGCTATACCATTTGAGCTGCAGTGCCACTTCCAGTTTTCTGGTAGTTAACTGGAGATAAGAGTCTCAGATTTAGCCAGGTGCTGGTGGCTCACGCCGGTAATCCTAGCTACTCAGGAGGCTGAGATCTGAGGATTGCAGTTCAAAGCCAACTCAGGCAGGAAAGACTGTGAGACTCTTGTCTCCAATAAACCACTAGAAAACCGGAAGTGGAGCTGTAGCTCAAGCGGTAGAGCGCTGACCTTGAGCTGAAGAGCTGAGGGACAGCGCCCAGGCCTAGAGTTCAAGCCCCATGACCCACCAAAAAAAAAAGAGTTGCCTGACTGGGCTGGCTTTGAACTGTGATCCTCAGATCTCAGCCTCCTGAGTAGCTAGGATTACAGCGTGAGCCTGGCACAGACTTTTTTAAAACACATTTATTCAATACACTTGTATCCTAATTTATTTTCTTTCTTTCTTTTTTTTGGGTCCGGTCGTGGGGCCTGAACTCTGGGCCTGGGCGCTGTCCCTCAGCTCTTCAGCTCAAGGCTAGCGCTCTGCCACTTGAGCCACAGCACCACTTCTGGCTTTTTTCTTTTTGCTTATGTGGTGCTGAGGAATTGAACCCAGGGCCTCAGCCATGCAAGGCAAGCGCTCTACCACTGAGCCACCCTCCCAGCCCCTCCTAATTTATTTTCATAGTGTTGTTTTGTCCATTCAAAATGAGCTTGTTTTATGTTGCAATTAAAACGCTTTCCTTTTTCTCTTTCTTTTATTTAAGCCAAATGAAAATGTCAGGTGCTTGAGCACTGTTGGCCATTTTGGGTTTGAGTGTTTTCCCTACCAGCTGGTGAACAGGTCTCTGCAGCGAGGGTTCTCTTTTAACATTCTGTGTGTGGGTAAGTGCCAAACCACACTGTGTGTTTACTTTTCTCCTGCTCTGTTGCTACTTGGTATTGCAGCTTGATATTGGTAACATGAATTCAAAACCATTTTTTATGTTTGTACAGATTTCCATCTCTTCATCCATATTATTGTAACATTCTTACTTGAAAACTTCAGAGTTCTTCAAAATCTTACATAGCTTAGTGTTTATTTTCTTTCTATACTGTATTAATGACTGTGGTGGCAGTCATTACCATGTAAGTTTCTAGAAACATCAGGTCTTTTATTTATTTGCTTGAAGTTGTATGGTTTTCAGTTGACTAATTATTACTGTATACACTTATAGAGTAAAATGTGAGGTTTGGTATTTGTATACAATGTCAAATGATTTAATCCTTGATCAGCGTGCTTATAGCTCCATTTACCTCTCTTTTTTTTGTAGTGAGACATTTGAAATTCATCCTCGTATTTTTTTTGTCTTTTTTTAAAATTTAATTTAATTTAATTTGTGAACATACTGTACAGAGGGGTTACAATTGCATGGGCAGGATAATGCGTACATTTCTTACCAAGCTTTGCATCCTCCTCCTTTGTTTACCTTTCACATCCCTTCCTAGCCTCCCCCCTCCCCCCAATCCCAATCCTTCTCCTTCCCCCCCCTTCCCCCATCCTCGTAGTTTTTAAATTAAATTAGTTTTGTTCTGAACTTGAAAAGGCTGTTTAAGGGGTTACAGTCTAACATGTACTTCCTGTTTGCATTCACCCCTTCCATCATTCTCCCTCATAACCTCTGATCTTCCCTCTCCTTCCTCTGCCACATATGTGTATCGCGTGTTCTCAGATATTTATCCTGTTTCCTTTTTCATTCACACATCTCCTCCCACCACCCTGTTTTACAATCTTGAAGTCATTTGGAATCACACACTTTATTGTTAACTGTAGTCTCCCTGAGATGTTCATGATCCGCAAACTTATTTGTCTTATTTACTTGAAACTTTGTACTTCTATGTGTATGTGTGTGTGTGTGTGTGTGTGTGTGTGTGTATGTGTATCAATTGTGGGGCTTGAACTCTGAGCCTGGGCACAGTCCCTTAGCTCTTCAGCTCAAGGCTAGCACTCTACCACTTGAGCCACAGTGCCACTTCTGGTTTTCTGGTAGTTAATTGGAGATAAGAGTCATAAGGATGTTCCTGCCTGGGCTGGCTTTGAACTGCAATCCTCAGATCTCAGCCTCCTGAGTAGCTAGGATTACAGGTGTGAGCCACTGGCTCCCGGCTTTTTGTACCTTTCTTTAATCAACAACTGTCCATGCTTTCTCCAGCCTCTAACCACCATTGTATCTTTCTTTCTGGGAATTTGACTTTTTGGATTTTGGGGGTATCCTTTAAGCCACCCTTTAAGGGTTCAGAGGATTACTTTTTTTTTTTTGCCAATCCTGGGGCTGAACTCAGGGCCTGGGTTCTGTTCCTGACATTCTTTTGCTTAAGGCTAGCACTCTACTACTTGAGTCACAGTGCCACTTCTGTTTTTTTCTGTTTATATGGTACTGACGAATTGAACCCAGGGCTTCATGCATACTAGGCAAGCACTCTACCACTGAGCCACCTTCCCAGTAACACTTTTTTTTTTTGGTGCTGGTCTTAGGGCTCGAACTCAGTGCTACCTAAGAGCTCTCCCTGAGTCTCCCCCTCCCCCACTTTTTTGGTCAGTCGTGAGGCTTGAACTCTGGGCCTGGGCACTGTCCCTCAGCTCTTCAGATAAAGGAGAGCACTCTACCACTTGAGCCACAGCACCACTTCTGGTTTTCTAGTGCTTTATTGGAGATAAGAGTCTCATGGACTTTCTTGTCTCGGCTGGCTTTGAACCGTGATCCTCAGATCTCAGCTAGGATTACAAGCCTGAGCCACCAGTGCTCGGCTCCTGAGCCTTTTTCTTTTTGTGCTTATGGCTAATGCTCTAACATTTGAGTCACAGCTTTACCTCTTCCTCCTCCTCCTCCTTTTCCTCCTTCTATTTCTCTTTCCCTTCCTTCTTGTTCTTTTTGGTGGTTAAGGGGAGATAAAAGGCAGGCTGGCTTTGAACCACAATCCTCAGATTTCAGCCTCCTGAGTAGCTAGGCTTACAGGTGCTGGGCCAGAGAGTCACTTCTAACCCATGATCTTTTTTTTTTTTAGTCCAGTCGTGGGGCCTGAGCTCTGGGCCTGGGCGCTGTCCCTCAGCTCTTCAGCTCAAGGCTAGCACTCTACCACTTGAGCCACAGTGCCACTTCCAGCTTTTTTCTTTTTGCTTATGTGGTGCATGCAAGGCAAGCGCTCTATCACTGAGCCACCTTTCCAGCCCATAACCCATGATCTTATGATGATCTCTCTGTTCATGACAGGGGAAACTGGAATTGGAAAAACAACACTCATAAATACATTGTTTAACACTAATCTGAAAGACAGCAAGTCCTCACATTTCCACTCCACTGTTGGACTTAAAGTGAAGATATATGAGCTCCAGGAAAGCAATGTGCATCTGAAGCTGACTGTGGTGAAAACTGTGGGGTTTGGGGACCAAATAAACAAAGAGGCCAGGTGGGTGTCTCATAGGAATTTACCTCTTTTCCTAGACTAAATAGCAATGTCCTTCCAAGATGATTGCATGTTTCCTTCTAGATTTTAATTCTATCCTCATCAAGTAATGTTCTTATTAAATTGATGCCTTTCCATGCCCAGCTGTCTGATTTTCTTACAAGATTTAAAACGAGCAAATTACAACAAAAATAGTTATTTATTTAGTTTCTAGTAGCTTTAGCTTATTTTCTTTTCTTCTTATGATATTATAAGGAAAATTAATAGTTCCTATATCAGATTTATACTCTCTGTGATAGAGTAAAATAAATGGAGGCAAAGAAATATGCATTTTTTGGGCCAGTCCTGGGGCTTGAACTCAGGGCCTGGACACTGTCCCTGACCTTCTTTTGGCTCAAGGCTAGCACTTACCACTTGAGCCACAGCGTTACTTCAGCTTTTTCTGTTTATGTGGTACTGAGGAATTGAACCCAGGGCTTCATGCATGCTAGGCAAGCACTCTACTGCTAAGCCACATTCCTGGCCAAGAAATGTTTTTAGATTCCTACTTTTTTTTTGTGCTGGACCTGGGACTGCTCAGGGGCTGGGTGCTGTTCCTGAGCTCTTCAAGACTATTGCTCTACTACTTTGAACCTCAGCACCATTTCTGGTTTTCTGGTGGTTAACTGGAGATAAGAGTCCCATGGACTTTCCTGCCTGGGCTGGCTTTGAACTGAGATCCTCAGATCTCAGCCTCCTGAGTAGTTATGATTATAGGCATTAGCCACTGGCACCCAGCTTGCCTAGTTTTTTTTTTTTAAACCAATGTGAGAAACTGTTTAGTATACATATATATTAATTCTTTTTAAATATTGAAAAACAGATTTGTATGTTGTTAATCTGTTATGCTATTTTAAAACATAATTTTAGCTACCTACCAGTGGTTGAGTACATCGATGCTCAATTTGAGGCCTATCTTCAAGAAGAACTGAAGATTAAGCGTTCCTTCTTTGACTATCATGATTCTCGAGTCCACGTGTGCCTATACTTCATTTCACCCACTGGACATTCTCTGAAGACCCTTGATCTGTTAACCATGAAGAGCATTGACAGTAAGGTATGTTTAGCAAATCTGCTAGCCTTACAAGCCTTAATATGTGTTTTGAGATGATAATCTATTATAAAAGCATCTGCTATGCTTGTAATTTGTATACGTATTTCAATTCTTTCCTTTTAATCTTGACAGCAATTGTTTGATTTTTCTAGTGCTTCCATAACAAAATGCCACATAACAAAAATTAAAAAAATCATTTTCTAGTAGTCCTATAGGTTAGAAATCCAGGCTGGAAGCTCAGGATGTCAACAGACTTTTTTCTGTCTGCCGGATGGCTGCCTCCTCGCTTCCTCATACTGGGGCTTTCTCTGTGTCTCCTTAAGGACACTGATCTGGGCTGATCATCACAGTGATGGCCTCATGTTGACTTAATTACCTCCTTATAGACTCTACCTACAACACCAGATGGAGAGGGTTAGTGAGGGCTTCAACAGAGGAGCTTGGAGGAGGGACCATGGACCCTGGATAGGACTCAACCTCAGGTTACTTTCTAGACAAATTTAATAAAGAATTAAACCTGTCCGCTAAGGGAGATGCTGTTAAGCACAACTAAAATAGAACTTAATTAATTTTTCTTTGATTAAATGCTAATTCAGTTCAAGCTTCATTGCATGTAGTATGGGCATCAATTTCATGAGGGTTGTAGGGTAAAGATAATACCATGGATCGCTGCATGGTGTGAACCATGCGGCTTTTCTGACTCTGGCTACAAGTCCTACGAGAGCTGACTCAAGATGCAGGAACAGGCAGGCAGCTACTATCTGCTATGTGAAAAGAGCCAACAAAATAAAACTCCTTTAACAAAAGCTTGGGAACTATGGGGACTTCCTTTTAACAGGCTGCGTATCTCAGACTAAACAAATGGACAACCTCTTTTTGGCAAAGTCTTGTAAAGGCTAGATCTTGGGGTGGGAGAACTGGATAAACACTAGTCTGTGAGGATAAGGGCACTAGACAGGGTTAAGGATATTATCTCTTCCCTGAAATTCTCTCTCCAAGATTAAGTGCTTGATTAATCATTTATTCTGTAGTCAGGGGCACGATTTTTTTTTTCTTTTTTTAAATTAAAAAAATTTGTGGCTGGTCCTGGAGCTTGAACTCAGAGGTGCTATCCCTAAGCCTCTTTGTGCTCAAGGCTAGCACTCTACCACTGGAGCCACAGCACCATTTCCAGCTTTCTTTGAGAAGTTTATTAGAAATAAGGGCCTCATGGACTTTTCTGCCCAGGCTGGTTTTGAATTGTGATCCTCAGATCTCAGCCACCTAGTGTGTGAGCCACTGGCACCCAGCTTGGTTTTATCTTAATCTTATGGCCATCTGTTGAAGTGTTCCTTTGTATTAAGCTATCTTTACAGGAAGCACATTTCCACCTCAGGTATGACATGCAGGACATGGAAAGTTCCTACTTCTTACTGTGAGTCATTTATGATCACTAGAGTAAGACATTCCAAAAATCTACCTAAGTTTGAATCTACCTTAGAAAGTCTGCTTATTTACTGTGAAAGTTTCTACTTGTATATACTGAAATTACATTTGTGTACATTGAACTTTAAACATCTATGTTATAATATTTTGGATTTTTGTAAGGATTTAAAAAGTGTGGTTTGGGACATCTAAAAAAGAGCAATTTCCTAAAATCTGATATTTATTTATTCCCACAGTAATGCTGATTTTTTAATATCTGTAGCTATGATCTAATTAGATAGCCTAACAGTAGTATAGTATACTTTTTATGTTTTCATATTGTTATTTTTTTCTTTTTGCTTTTTTTTTTTGTTGGTTGTGGGGCTTGAACTCTGGGCCTGGGTGTTGTCCCTGAGCTCTTCAGCTCGAGGTGAGTCTCTACCACTTGAGCCATAGCGCCACTTCCTGTTTTCTGAGTGGTTTATTGGAGATAAGAGTTTCACGGGCTTTTCCTGCCAAAGCTGGCTTTGAACCGTGATCCTCAGATCTCAACCTTCTGAGTAGCTAGGATTACAGGTGTGAGCCACTGGCACCCAGCTTGTTCTGACTTTTATAACTAAAGATAATAATAAAAAATGGCAGTTAGACAAATAGTTAACTTCAAATCCTACTCCTTAAACTTTTCTAACTCCAAATGTGTTAGAAATGTGAGATTTTTAGAAGTACAAGATTGAGACTTCTAAATGTGAATTCTGGTAAAGATCAATCTTATAAGGGAATGTTGATTTTGTACTAACAATTCTGTAAATAAAGCTTAACCATCTCTAAGTAGCTATACATATTTATTTCCAAAGGCAATAAGACTTAAACTGCAAAATATAGGGTGAACAATAAGCCCTTCAGGGTGAGATTCTGTGTGTTTTCTTTCTTTCTTTCTTTTTTTTTTTTTGTCAGTCATGGGCCTGAACTCTGGGCCTGGGCGTTGTCCTACAACTCTTCAGCTCAAGGCTAGCGCTGGACCACTTGAACTACAGCACCACTTCCGGCTTTTTCTGCTTATGTGGTGCTGAGGAATTGAACCCAGGGCTTCATGCATGCAAGGCAAGCTCTCTACCACTGAGCTACCTTCCCAGCTCCATGTGTTTTCTTTCTTTATAGGTCAACATTATACCGCTGATTGCCAAGGCCGACACAATTTCTAAAAGTGATTTGCAGAAGTTTAAGAGTAGGATAATGCATGAATTGAACAGCAGTGGTGTCCAATTGTATCAGTTCCTGGAAGACGATGACGCAGCCGCTCAAGCGAATACCTCAACAAGTGTAAGCGCCTAACCTGGGGTATTAACAGAAGTGGCTAATGATATATGAGTTCTACTGCACTATTTGTGTTTGTCCCCTGTATCTGACAAACAGGCAGGAAACAACGTATTCCCCCCCCTCCAAAGACCACTATAGGAAACAATGTAATTTTCCTCCCAAAGTCCACTGTAAGGAAATAATTTTTAAAAATGTTTTCCAAGAATCAGTTAATCAAAAACAGATTTCTTTAGATTGAATTCACATACCAAAAGCTTCACTTATTTAAAGTATATAATTTATTCACTTTTAATACATTCACAGTCACCTTGGAAATCAGTTTAAGAACATTTTCTTCATTCTGTAGAAGCAGGAAAAAGTATAGGTAAGCATTTAAACTCAAATTAGCAAATATTTCTTTTTCTTTGTTTTTGGTCAGTCATCGGCCTTGAACTCTGGGCCTGGGCACTGTCCCTCAGCTCTTCAGCTCAAGGCAGGCATTCTACCACTTGAGCCACAGCACCACTTACAGTTTTCTAGTGGTTTCTTGGAGATAAGAGTCACCCGGACTTTCCTTGCCCGGACTGGCTTTGAACCATGTTCCTCAGATCTCAGCCTTCTGAGTAGCTAGGATTACAGGTGTGAGCCACTGGTGCTTGGCTATCAAATTAGCAAATATTTCTGTAAAAGAAATCTCATCACAGAATCTTCTCCTTTCCCCCTCCACCTCATGCTGTTTCCCCAGTGAGCTCCCCCTTTATTCACTATTATTATCACCATCCTCATTTTAGGTCTAGACTCTGGAAATAAGCAAAAGCAAGTGATATTTGGCTTTTGAGGCTTGGTTTATCTTTCTCAACAGGATGACTTCTAGGTCCAGCTATTGTTATGCGAATGACGTAATTTTAGTTTTCTTTATGGCTAAGAAATACTCCTTGGTATGCATCTCTATCTATATATCTACACATACACACACACACATTACCTTTATCCATTCATTGATTGGTGGGTACTTATGTACTCCTGACATTGCATCTAGAATATAATAGGTAATTGATAAATGTTAATTCCATTTTCTTCTCTTATTTCATATATTAACATACTTAAAACCAAATACATTTATTAGTTGAGAAACTGAGTAATATATTTTCTTTATTAAAAATCTTCTTTATGGGCTGGGAATGTGGCTTAGTGGTAGAGTGCTTGCCTAGCATGCATGAAGCCCTGGGTTTGATTCCTCAGTACCACATAAACAGAAAGTCAGAAGTGGTGCTATGGCTCAAGTGGTAGAGTGCTAGCCTTGAGTAAAAGAAGCTCAGGGACAGTGTCTAGGCCCTGAGTTCAAGACCCCAGAATGGCAAAAATAAATCTTCTTTATGTCGTATCATGAGTATTTTGGCCTCTCCTACATTGTATTTCTAGAAGCTGAACTATCGGGAATCCTAATATAGAATAATTTTTTCTTGAGCAACTAATAAATAAATGTTATTCTGGCATTTGACATAATGCCAAAACGTAAACCTTAGCATTTCCCCTTTATTGATAAATTTATATTTTAGGCAATACTAAGTAGACACTCTTTGTGTTTACATCCTGGAACTGATCCATGCAAAAATCAACTAGCACAGAGGTTCTGTGAAGTATTAAAATCACATTCAGGGTAAATCCCTTACTTGATTAAATATATCATGATATTATTATTATTATTTTTTAGTCCGGTCGTGGGCCTGAGCTCTGAGCCTGGGTGCTGTTCCTCAGCTCTTCAGCTCAAGGCTAGCACTCTACCACTTGAGCCACAGCGCCACTTCCGACTTTTTTTTCTGCTTATGTGGTGCTGAGGAATTGAACCCAGGACCTCATGCATGTAAGGCAAGTGCTCTCCCACTGAGCCACCTTCCAAAACCCCCATGATATTATTTTTTAAATATGTTTTTTTATTGTAGAAATAGTGTACAGAAGGGTTACAGTTACATGAGTAAGGTAATGAGTACATTTCTTTTTTTTTTTTTTGGGGGTCCGGTCATGGGGGCTGAACTCTGGGCCTGGGTGCTGTCCCTCAGCTCTTCATCTCAAGGCTAGCACTCTACCACTTGAGACACAGCGCCACTTCCGGCTTTTTTCTTATGTGGTGCTGAGGAATCGAACCCAGGGCCTCGAGCATGCGAGGCAAGTGCTCTACCACTGAGCCACTTTCCCAGCCCCATGAGTACATTTCTTATTGAGCATTGTTACCTCCTCCTTTGTTTTTCCTCTACCATCCCTTTCCTCCCTACTTCCCCAACTCCTTCCTCCCTCCCCCCCACAAGTTGTAAAGTTCGTTTTCAACATAGTTCTTGTACATCTCATTGTTGCAATGGGTCAACCTGTATCCCTATTTAAGCATTTTGTTTTTTTCCCCTCCCCTCCCCAAATTAGAAAAGTATATATACAAGATGCAGGGCACCAGAATTAAATATAGTGAAAACAGGGGTTATACTATATATCATGCTATTTTTACCTGTGTCATTTTTATAACAAGAAAAAGAACGACAACTAATCCATATTATTTAAGGAACTCAGTTTATATTCTTCCTATTTCTAGGGCCTGTTGCCTTTTGCTGTGGTGGGCAGCATGGAGGAGGTGAAAGTCGGGAAGAGGATGGTCAGAGGTCGTCACTACCCTTGGGGAGTTTTGCAAGGCAAGTATGATGAGAGGGAGCATGCACATTATACGCCTGTGTAGTCTCAAGCAGCTTTTTCATTTGAACTAGTATTGGTAACTCTTGGTAAGCTGTAAGCTAATAGTTATGAATGAGGAGTGTGAGGAAGGGTGGAAGAGAGGACAGATTGATCAATGCATGGTCCATACATAGAGGTAGACGTCACAGTGAAATATATTAGTTTGTACAAGTATTGAATATGAGTGAAGAACTAAATTAAGTACACACACATGCACACAGTAAATGCCCAATCCAAGCTTAACATAAAGTTGATAAAGTAAAATGAGGCATTAATTATTTGTGGCAACCTGGATGAAATGGGAGCTCATTCTGCTGAGTGGAGCAAGTCAGGCACAGACAGCAAGCATCATATGATCTCACTTCTACATGGAATCCCAAACCCTGGACTTTTGGATGGTGTTTACTGGAGGCCAAGGATAGTGGATGGGGTGGGGAAAGGGTTGCCATCTCTATTAACAGGCAGTTAGGAGCAAGAAGCTCCTAAGTTGTACAAAATGCTGACTGCAGACAGATGGAATGTACTATACATCTCAAAAAGTTTGAAAAAAAGATCTGAGAACTTTCACCATAAAGAAATAAAATTTGGGGACTCTAGGCATTCACACACAGTGAGTCCAAAGGAGGATACTCTTAGGGAAGGAACACACAGGTACAATGCCTATGTGCCTCTGATCATATAAAATGATATGTATCAAAAATGAACTCCAGGAAATGGAAATAAGAATTTTTTTCATTTGTTTGTTTTACTTTTTTCTTTTTCTTTTCTTTTTTGCCAGACCTGGGGCTTGAAGTCTGGGCCTGGGCGCTGTCCTTGAGCTTTTGTGCTCAAGGCTAGTGCTGTACCACTTGAGCCATAGCTTCACTTCTGGCTTTTTGTGGT
This sequence comes from Dipodomys ordii, assembly GCF_000151885.1. NCBI lineage: Eukaryota > Metazoa > Chordata > Mammalia > Rodentia > Heteromyidae > Dipodomys > Dipodomys ordii. Next base: position 3,153,749 of record NW_012267380.1, read on the forward strand.
TAACTGGAGATGAGAGTTTCATGGACTTTTCTGCTTGTTCTGGCTTCAAACCATGATCCTCATATCTCAGCTCCTGAGTAGCTAGGACAATAGGTGTGAGCTGTTGGCCTGGAATTCTTTTCTTTTTTGCTTTGTTTGTTCATTTATCTGTCTTTAGGAGGACAAGTGGGGGCACAGAAATGGAGGGACAAAGGTTGAACAAATATAGCAGTGGTATTCACTAAATACTGTGAACTCTACAACTTGTGGGTGGGGACAAGAGGGAAAAACTGGGAGAGAGGTAAAGAAGAGATAACATTGTCCAAAAGAAATGTGTTCATTACCTGACTTATTTATGAAACGGCAACTCCTCTGTACCCCTCACATGTATGTATGTATGTATGTATGTTATGTATGTATGTATGTATTTTTGTTGATCATAAGGCTTGAATTCAGGGCCTCGGTGCTGTCCCTGAGAGCCTTTTACTCAAGGCTAGTGCTCTACCACTTGAACCACAGTGCTATTTCTGGCTTTTTTGTGGTTAATTGGAGATAAGAGTCTCACGGACTTTCCTGCTCAGGCTGACTTTGAACTGTAGTCCTTAGAGCTCAACTTCCTGAGTAACTAGGATTATAGGTGTGAGCCACTGGTACCAAGCTGTACATTACCTTTATAATAACAATAAAAATATTAAGAAAAGAAATAAATATTTGAATCTATATCTATCTATATCCCAGCTTAAATATTAGAATTCAATAATTAAAGGTTGCATAGTTCTAAAGTAGTTTTGTTAGAAGAATGTATGTATGTATGTATGTATGTAAGTATGTGTTTGCTGTTGATGATACTGGGGTTTGAACTCAGTGTCTTGAGCTTTTTAGGCTTGCTTCCTTGCTTGGATTGGCACCTTACCATTTAAGCCACTTTTTCAGCAGGGCTTTTGCTGGTTGTAATGGAGTCTTTCAGAATGGCTTTGAGCATTGATCCTCAAGATCTCAGACTCCTGAGTAGCTAGGACTGGAGTGAGCCAGTGAGATCCATTCAGATGAATTTATTTAAAAAATATTTAGTTTAGTGAAACTACATTATATAGTCTCTTGGCTGTGAGAGATTTCAAGAATCATTACAGAACACTAATACAACTTGAAGGAAATTCATTGTATTTACTAAAATAATTTATTTTTCACTATTTCCTATGTATTCTAATATAATACATTAAGAGCAAAATGTCCTTTAACTTTTTTCAGTATTACTAATATAATATTATAGGTCATGTAGTTCAAAGAATTATAGCTGTTTATTGTTTTACATGTTTAACATCACTGGGGGGAGGTTCAAATAAATGGAGAAAGTAATGGTGGGTGAATACAGTCACAATACTCAGTGTACCAATGTGGAAATGAACCAGGCACCTTGTGGGGATGGGTGGGGTTGAGGTGGATGAGCGAAGAGAGAATGAGGGAAGGGTGACACTAATCAAGATGCATTGTAATCATAAATTGATATGTTGAATTAAACCCTTTGTCCAACTACTTAATATAAAACATGTTTATCATCCATTAATTTACTCAAGAATGTTTGCTGAGTTCCAGTAATTCATGGACTTGTGGTGGTTTTATTTCTTTGACTAGTGGAAAATGAAAATCACTGCGACTTTGTTAAGCTCCGGGATGTGCTTCTTTGTACCAACATGGAAGACTTGAAAGAGAAGACCCATAGCTATCACTATGAATGTTACAGGTACCGCAAATTGAAGACAATGGGTTTCACAGATGTGGGCCCCGACAACAAGCCAGTTAGGTGAGTTTAGAATCTGCTACCACACCTAAATAGATGAGTTAGAAAACCCCAAAACCCACATGGTGCAATGGTTTGTGAATGGAAATGATTGTACTTTTCTCATCTTGATCCAGCCTAATTTTAAAAATCATCTTGACTTGGATCGAGATTATAGGAGTAGCATAATGAAAGAGCTCGTTTATATGCCACAGTGTTATCTCCAGTGCAGACACAAATGGAAATGTGTGACTAAGATAAAAATATTATTTGTGTGGATATTTGTACTTATAACAACAACAACAGAGGGTTGGGGAAAACAACCAAGCCTTAGCAAAGGATATTGAAGAGTTTGGCAGAGGGAAGTGTTTCAAAGCAGAAGTGCAATGTCTCTGAAGTCAGGTGGAGGAAGTGTGGGCGCTGTGCTGGAGAGGGGTGGTGGAGGTAGGGAAGGCATGTGAAGCACTACTTATGACCATTTATATAGTTCTTTGAAAAGAGCCCAATTGAACACTCTTAAGTAAACAATACTTTAAAATATGCTTTGCTGATTTAAAATGTTAAAAAAGCAATGTCATCCCTACAAGGTTGTTTTGAATTTTATTGCCCAAAGATGTGAACAAGTATGTTATAATGGACAGTGTTTGGAACCAAAAAGTCTCTGATATAAATGTTTCAAAATTCTTATTTTATGTAGACATACGTATATTGATTGTATTTATTGGGCCTGAAATTTTACATTCCATGATATAGCAATTTCTACTTCGTGTTTGTCCATGTAGCAGAATATCAGCTGCTGTCATCTTCAGGACCTAGCACACAAACACACACAGTTTATATGTGATTTGGACTAGCATTTTAACAGGAGAGTAATGACATTTCCTTTTTAGTTTTCAAGAGACATATGAGTTCAAAAGACAAGAGTTCCAGGATCAGTGCCAGCGGGAAGAGGAGGAGTTGAAGCAGAAGTTCATGCAACGCGTGAAGGAGAAGGAGACGGCGTTCAAGGACGCTGAGAGGGAGGCAAGTTCTGTGTTTGTGAGTTTGCGTTGTGCCACCCCCTGGAGCTCAGTCTGCTGTTGAGTTTGTGCATTTGCAATGGCTGTGCAACTTTTTTTTTTCAGATAGGCTTGCTATTATCTGCACTGGTAGATATTGCAGAGACTGTGCTAACCCTCTGTCCTGGCCTGGAGCTGGAGGGCAGGTGGGGATGTTTTGTTCCTGAGTCTCTGGATACTACAAGGCTTCTCTGTTGTTGGCTTGTTCTTGCTTTGGCTCTTTGTGGAGGAGCTGGTTAGCACTAGTTGCCTTTATTTGGCTGCCTTGCCTGCCTCCAATGTGACTTTTAGTGGTAAACTGTATAGAAAGAGATTTTTGTGGAAAAAACTGTTGAGAAAGCACACCTTTCTCTCTCTCTCTCTCTCTCTCTCTCTCTCTCTCTCTCTCTCTCTCTGTGTGTGTGTGTGTGTATGTTGGGGGTAAGCTTGATCAAGACCTGAGTGCTATCCCTGAGCTTCAAGGCTAGTGCTCTGCCACTTGAGCTACAGCTCTAGTTTTGGCTTTTTTGGTGTTTCATTGGAGATAAGAGTCTCACAGACTTTCTTGCCTGGGGTTGGCTTCTAATCATGATCATGATCAGTAGATCTCAGCTTCCTGAGTAGCTAGGATTACAGATGTCAGCCACCAGTGCCTAGCCAGCTGATTTTTTTTGGTTGGTTGTGGGTCTTTAACTCTGGGCCTGGGCATTGTCCCTCAGCTTTTTAGCTCAAGGCAAACTCTCTACAACTTGAGCCACAGCACCACTTCTGGTTTTCTGGTAGTTTATTGGAGATAAGAATCTCATGGACTTTCCTGGCCTGGGCTGGCTGGCTTTGAACAGTGATCCTCAGATCTCAGCTTCCTGGGTAGCTAGGATTACAGACTTGAGCCAACAGTGCCCAGCCAGACTGACATTTTTAAAGAAAGACAAGCATCTTCTTTGAGATCACATCTGTACTTTTTTTTCTTTTTACAGCTGCAGGACAAGTTTGAGCACCTTAAAAAGGTTCAACAAGAAGAAATAATGAAACTCGAAGAAGAGAAATCGAAATTGGAGGAAGAAATAATAAGTTTTTGTAAAATGAAAGCTGCTTCTGAAGCGCCATACTCCCAGGTGACCAATATGAGGAAGGACAGAGATCGTAAGAAATAGCCATTTCTTACCATTATCTCTGTTGTAGGGTGCTACCATTCTCTATCTACCTGTGGGGTTGTCTTCATAGCATTTAGTTCTCATTGCAGTTCTAATTTTAATATTTGCTTACATATTGCATATCTTTTTCAAATAGAATGTGAAATACTCAGGAAAATGTTCTGTGACCTAGATTAGTACAAAGATGATACCAGTAAACATTTTACAAGATAACCAATCAAAGCATAGAATGTAGTATTACAGTCAGACATGGTTAGATGTATACATGGTTAGCATTGTGAGACTCCAGTAATAACTTTAAAAATTCACATTTCAGTAGAAGCTGTGGGCTTTTGTTGTGGCTCATACACATAAAACATTGCTATGAAAAGAGAAATATGAGGCATATTTTCCTCATCAAATTCTGTTAGTTACAATTTCTTGATAATTTTCATTAACTTTGATTAGAACTCCTTGGCATATTAGAAAAGCTTAGGGTGGGACAGAATGCAATGGGTAGCACTTTGGTGTCAGTATTATGCCTCACAGAGTTTTGGCTATAATTAAAATCATTATCAAAGTTATAGAGAGTAAGAGTATTTTTTTAAAAAACTTTTTTTTGACTTTACATACTGAGCTTCCTTCATTTAAAATGCTTTTCTTAGCAGGATGCTGGTGGCTCACGCCTGTAATCCTAGCTACTCAGAAGGCTGAGATCTGAGGATTATGGTTCGAAGCCAGCCTGGGCAGACAAATCTGAGAGACCCTTATCTCCAATTAACCTGTAAAAAGCTTGACGAGGAGCTGTGGTTCAAGTGGTAGAGCACTAGCCTTGAGCAAAAAAGGTAAGGGACAGCACCAAGTCCCTGAATTCAAGCTCCAGTACACACACACACACACACACACACACACACACACACACACACACACTTTTGTCCAGTTTTCCTATTTAAATACCTTTCAGTTTCTCTGTGACACATTCTTCTAAAATGCAGCCTCTCAGGGAAGTTTACTCCAGCTACATCTAGGTTATGATACAGAGACCTTCTCCTTTTCATAAAAGAAGATATTTTGTTCTTTTTTCCCTTTTTTATTGTGAAAATACTGTACAGAGGGGTTACAATTACATGGGCAAGATAATAAGTACATTTCTTATCAAGCATTGTAGCCTCCTCCTTTGTTTCCCCTTCCCATCCTTTCCCATCCTCCCCCCGCCTCCCCTGCCCCCCCCACCCCCGCACCAAAGTTGTAAAGTTCGTTTTCGACATAATGACTTGTACATCTCATTGTTGCAATGGGTCCACCTGTATCCCTATTTAAACAATTTGTTTTTCCCCTTCCCCTCCACAAATTATACTGACATCAAATACAGTGAAAGCTGGGGTTATACTGTGGGGGAGGGATGTACATAGCAACAAAAAAATAATCTTATAAATGTGTTAGAAACAATCGCATGAAAGAAAGAAAACATTTGAATACATATCTTAGGGTTCATTTCCCTAACATCACCTTATCTGACCTTTTCTGCTTGACTCAGACATATACTAGATATTGCAAATAAGGGAAACCATGGGACATATGTTTCTTTGGGCCTGGCTTACTTCACTTAATATAATTTTTTCCAAGCCTTTCCATTTCCTAACAAATGGGGCAATGTTATTCTTTCTGATGGAGACATAGAATTCTATTGTGTATATATATATCACATTTTCTTGATCCATTCATCTACTGAGGGGCATCTGGGTTGGTTCCATATCTTAGCTATAATAAATAATGCTGCAATAAACATAGTCGTGCTGGTAGCTTTAGTGTGGTCTTGTTTGTAAACATTTGGGTAAATGTCCAAAAGTGGGATTGCTGGGTCATAGGGGAGGGAGCTCTATGTGGAGTCTTTTGAGGAACCTCCATACTGCTTTCCAAAGTGGTTGAACAAGTTTACACACCCATCAACAATGCAGTAAGGTTCCCTTCTGTCCACATCCCCTCCAGCATCTGTTGTTATTAGGGTTCTTGATTTTTGCCATTCTAACTGGGGTGAGGTGGTATCTCAATGTGGTTTGAATTGCATTTCTTTTATGGCTAGAGAGGTTGAGCATTTCTTCATGTGTCTATTGGCCAAGGATGATATTTTGTTGTGTGGAACTTATCAGTGCATACAATTTAAATATAACATTTTAAGAATATTACAATATAGCTTTAACATACTTAAAATTTTAATGTCCAGTGATAATGCCTTTACTTCACAGATGCATTTTACATGCAAAGTAGGAGGAAAGGGAGGAGAATCTACCCTTAGCTTCATAGATGTTTATCATCTGACAGATGTTACCATTTTTGGAGAAAAAAATGTAATATATAACCTCTTAGTAGAAAAGGGCAATTGTTTTGCTCATTTGTGCATCCATTCTTTGACACATAGTGGATATATTTAGATAAATAAATGAAAACATTAGCTATATTATATACATAGATAGTTGAAATTAAGTACTTAACTTTCTTTCAAAGGAAATGTAGCTTATTACTGCTTTTCAACATGGTTTTGAATTGTATTGCTGTAAGACATCTTTTCTTTCTTTCATTCTAATCTCATATTGTTGAAATTGTCATCGCAAATGTTATTTCATATATAATATCAATAAAATTTACCTTGTGAAAATGATCACTCTCTTGCATTTGCTAACAAACATTTTAGGTACTGGTTTCAGAATACATAGTTTTATCAGAGCTGGGCATTTTACCTTAAAATAAACTATGCTATTGTTTTGTAACAAGAAGCATTCATGGCCTGATTTCAGTGGCTCCAAACATGACTCACATGGATGATACTGTCTCCCCCGGAGCTTAGGAGGACTGGACCGGCCTCACAGCTCACTCTTCAATTTGCACCAAGATTCCATTTCTTTCCTATAGTTTAACTGAGCTCTTCTTTGCATGTTCAAATATTAGGACTATTACATAGTACAAGTCAAACATTTGAATGAGGTATTTGGCCTTATGTTTATGGGACATATTTGATATAGACATAGAATAAACATTGAGCAAATATGCATGAGAGATTTGCTGAAATAAATTCAGAGCTGAGTGTTATGGTATAATTTAACTTGCCATGTTAAGCCCTTATTGTGATGGCCTGTGCTAACTAAGAAAAACTGGGGTTTCACTCTGCTCAAGATCACAAAAATCAGCTGGGCACTAGTGGCTCATACCTGTAATCCTAGCTACTCAGGAGGCTAAAATGTAAGGATAGTGGTTCAAAGCCAGTCTTGGCAGGAAAAACCATGATGCTCTTATCTCCTATTAACCACCAAAAAGCTATAGTAAAGCTCTGTCTCACATGGTAGAGTGATAACCTTTAGCAAAAAAGCACAGGGACAGCACCTAGGACCTGAATTCACGCCCCAGAATACCCTCCCCCCCTTTCTCTCTCTCTCTCTCTCACACACACACACACACACAAGATCAGAAAAATCCTAAGCATCACATTTGGCAAATATACGCCACCTTTATACTTGGTCTATCCATCCATTTAATAATTCAACATTGCATATGAAGAGCTAGATCTCTCAAACTGCGGTCTTGTCATTTGATAATTTGTGAGAGTGGTTCCATGCACTTCAGGGTGTTCAGTAGTAACCTGGACTTTATACATTGGATTCCTGTAACAATTGTCCATCCTGCTCCCTCCAGTATTCTGATAGTCACAAATGCTTTCATTCATTGACAATTGCCTAGTGCAGTACAAACTTGCTGTTTACCACTAGTAAATGCCTACACTAGCATTGTCTTTGTGGTATGTTCAGGTTTTAGGGCTAAGATATCCTGAAATTCCCACTTTAATTCAGTTCAATGCTGATCTCCCAATGTTGGATCCCTGGCTCAGAGAAGCCACACAAGTCCCTATCTTCAGACACCTCAGTAGGGTCTTGGGGTGAGAGTGCTAGAGAAGAACCAGACTGACTTTTGGACTCAGCTTGGCGAAGCCCATTTTCCCATGCTTTCGTCATGATAGCACACCTCTAAAAGCCAAGCAATATGTAGATCTTTTCTTTTCTTTTTTCTTTTGTCGGTTGTGGGGCTTGAACTCTGGGCCTGGGTGCTGTCCCTTAGTTCTTCAGCTCAAGGCTAGCACTCTACTGCTTGAGCCACAGCACCACTTCCGGTTTTTCTGATTGTTTATTGGAGATTAGAGTCTCATGGAGTTTCCTACCCAGGCTGGCTTTGAACTGTGATCCTCAGATCTCAACCTCCTGAGTAGCGAGAATTAAAGGCATGAGCCACTGGCTCCCAGCTAGATATTTTCTTCCTGGAGATCAGTGCAGTGGGGGAGGGAGGTTGGACCCCCAAAATGAATTCCACTTCTTCAGCTCTAACTCAAGCTCCTGTTCGGGGGTGATTGACACTCCCACCTCATTCAAGTTCAATAATACCATATTGCATACTGAAAATTTGCCAAGAGTATAGATAGTATAGATAATAAAATCTCATACATACAAGCAAGTAAAGCATATTAACACATTGATAATCACTTTTTATTGAATTATCACTTTCACTGTGTATATGCATAACAACATATTATGTGATACACCTTATGTTATAAAAATTTAATGCAAAACTCAGGAGTAGGAGAAAGAAAGACATAGTCACATGAACCTTGGTCTCTGCAAATGCTGCCCAAATTTATTATTGTAATTAGTTCTTAGGACATTTTCTTTTCTTTTCTTTTTTTGTTGGTCTTGGGGCTTGAACTCTGGGCTTGAGCGCTGTCCCTCAGCTCTTCAGCTCAAGGCTAGCGCTCTACAACTTGAGCTGTAGCACCACTTCTAGTTTTCTGGTGTCTTATTGGAGATAAGAATTTCATGGACTTTTCTGCCATTTCATGGACTTTCCTGCCTGGGCTGGCTTTGAACCGTGATCTTCAGATCTCAGCCTCCTGAGTAGCTAGGAGCTGGAGGTCTTTCTGCCCTTGGCTCTCATGCTGTCTCTGGTTCAAACATCAGCTCTGGCTCTCTGTGTTGGAGAAGCACTAGCACTGGTGCTTTACCTAGTAGGAACACCAGCATCCCAAAGACCAGTCTGGAGTGCTGAGACGGGTTCCACCAAGGTACTAGGACACAGCAGCCTCTCGGGCTGAGAGGGAGTCATGTTCCAGTTTGACCCCAGTGTTCAGCCTCTAAACCCCAACAGCGCCCAATGCTGAGATGGAGTTGTCTTGCTGCTTGGCCACTCTATATGGAGAAAGTACCAGTTGCTAGTGTGTCACAGAGCTGCCAGCCACCATGGCTCTGCTGCCAAGTGCCAAAAGCACACTGGCTTCCAGGACTGAGACAGAGCCATGTCCCACCTTGGCTCTGGGGCTAAGTCTGTAGAGAGCACCAGCCTGCAGTCCTCAGCGGGAGCCCGATTCCACTTCAGCTGTAGTGATGGAGCAAGCTACCTCCACTTCTTGGGAATCTGAGCTGCCCTGCAGGGACTCCCTCCATGCTTTGAGTGTCCTCTGCACTTTGCTATAGAGGAACAGCTGATATCTTTTTTTTGTGTGTGTGAAAATACTGTACAGAGGGGTTACAATTACATGGGCAAGATAAAGAGTACATTTCTTATCAAGCATTGTAGCCTCCTCCTTTGTTTCCCCTTCC
>NW_012267380.1:3163850-3172527 GCF_000151885.1 Dipodomys ordii
ATAGAATTCCATTGTGTATATATACCACATTTTCTTGATCCATTCATCTACTGAGGGGCATCTGGGTTGGTTCCATATCTTAGCTATGGTAAATAATACAGCTGATATCTTGATAGAGCAATGGGCATGGCACTCTCACTTGCCCCTGGCTCTGCCCTCTCTATTATGATCTGACTTTTTCCACTGTGATGCAGGTCTCTGCGCCCTTTCCTGTGAGTTCCACAGGACTCCTTCTCTTCTCTCTAGGTTGTCTTCCTGTTGAGAGAATTTAAGCTCTGACATTCCCTTCCCTACTCTTCAGCTATTCCAGCCTTTGTCAAGCTGCACCAGAGTTGAGGGTTGGTGGAGAGGCAGTGTGTGATGCCCACCCAAAATCCCAGGGCTCCAAAGGTCCTAGAGGAAAAAGCCTCTGCTAAGCCTCACTCCTCAATCCTTGACCAAGTGCAAACAGCCATAGCCTCAATGCTGTGACAGATGATTCAACATTCTACTCATAGACAGCATCCTGGGCACTGGAGACCATAGGAGATTTCACTTATTTCAAGTGTGGGTTATTTACATGTTTACATTGTATTTAAATGCACATTGGAAAGGAAAATATTTATTCAGAAGGATGTAGATGATTTTAAGACATACATGTCAGCCTTGACTGTTGATATGACATGAAAATTCTGTTTCTACTGGAGTCTGGTCATTGTGGTTTTCTTCTGGGATCTCAAGTTGAATGAGACACTCTCATTTTCACACGGTGTGAAAGAGGAACTTGTGGACTTTAGGCAGAAGCAGTGAATGAATATCACCACACACTACAGGCTTAGGGGAGCTCCTTAAACAGAGACTACTTCCCCCAACTGGATCTCAAGGGCAAAGGGCACCACACAGACAGAAGAGTAAAGATTTTTCCTTCATATACAAAAATCAAAGATGAGGGCTGGGAAGATGGCTCAGTGGTAGAGTGCTTGCCTTGCATGCCTGAGGCCTTGGGTTCAATTCCTCAGCACCACATAAGCAAAAAGAAAAAAAAAAGCCGGAAGTGGCGCTGTGGCTCAAGTGGTAGAACTTGCTTTGATGAACCCAAGGATCTACCCTCAGCTCTAAATCTGCACTGAGCTCTCCTCTAAGCTTTCACTCATGTACTCTACTGGCCTTCAGCAGTTGTGAGGTTGGCTTGCTCAGAGTTCTTCCAAACCCTGCTTGGTGATGAGGGCCTGGCCATGCCTTGTGTTGGGCTACATAGATATTCTACATTCACTCTGGAAACTGGAATGAATGGTCAGCTGTGCTTTCTCTCTGTTCACACGCCTGCCATGGGTGCTTGTGTGAGGTTATGGAAAGAGGCTTGAGTGCTATGTGACTCTGTTTGGAAACTTGAACCCACCTTAAGCAGGCTTGACAAAAGAAGGCCATTTACCTCCAAGGATGCAACACACTGCCTGGTAAGTATCAGGGTGTGGGTTGGGGCTGAGGTTGGGATTAAGGCTAAGGAATAGGATTGTTAGGTGTCCAGGGTGGTGGTAGGGGTCAGAGTCGTTAGGGCTACTGTTGCTAAGGTTGGTATGATTTGGGTCAGGGTTCAGATGTAAGATTGTGGATGTTAAGGGTAGGGTGAAAGTTGAGTGTTGTTTGAGCTATTCAGGGTGAGAGGTAGAATTAAGTTTTTGTTTATGGTTCAGAAACAGGTTAGAGCAGGTGTTGGGTTTTCCATTAGCTTCACAGAGCATGTTAGTGTTAAGGAATAAGTTAGGGCTAGAGTCAGTGTTACAGAAAGATAGTGAAGTGTGGTAAGGGAATGAATTAGGATTAGGATTATGGAATGGGTCAGGCTCAGGGAGTGGGTTAGAGAAGATGTTAGGGACTGTGGTAGACAAAGTATGAGGTTGGAGATCCTGTTAGGGAGAGATTTTAAGATAAGGGTTTAGGAAATGTTGAGGGCTAGGGAACAGGTGAGTGAGAACTTGATGGGATGGGTTAGGGTTATGGGAATGGTTTATGAAACAGGTTACAGAACAGCTAAGAGTTAGGGAACTTGTTAGGGAAGGGGTTAGGGCAAGAGGGTTAGGCAATGTGTTAGGCATGAATGTGTCAGGTACACAATTATCATATGGTTTGGGTTAGTGAATAGTTTAGGGTGAAGCATAACATTGGTGATTGGCTTATATGTGTTAGGGTATGGTTTGGGTTAGGGTACATGTTAAGGTGTGAGTAAGGGTTACAGTTAGGGTGCATAATAGGAGTCCATGTTAAGGTATGGGATAGGGTTAGACTATGAGCCATGTTAAGGCTGTATTAGGATAGGTTACATGCTAGGGTACATGTGAGTGTATGTGTTAGTGTAGGGTTTGAGTTATGGTTAGGGTTATGTTTGGCTTAGAGTTAGGGCATGTGTTTTGGTATGAGGTTGGACTTAGGGTAGGGGTTAGGGTTTGTGAGTGGCAGGAAACTTGGTGACACTCTTATCTCCAATAAACCATCAGAAAACCAGAAGTGGCGCTGTGGCTCAAGTGGTAGAGCCTTAGCCTTGAGCTGAAGAGCTGAGGGACAGCGCCCAGGCCCAGAGTTCAAGTCCCATGGCTGACAAAAAAAAAGACAAGGGTTCTAGCTTTGGACAAAGTCCATCTCTACTCTCAAGGTAGCAGTTGTACCTCCAAAGAAGCTGGATAGATGAGGATTGGATTGAGATTGACCTGGACCGTGTCATCCTGTTTAACGGCCCTGTACTCTTTCCTTCAGAAACACAGTTACTGCAGAGTGAGTCCTGAGCATGCTGCCTGAGCCCTTATCTCTACCCTGTGATCTGTTTCAGGCCTGGGCAGGGGTAGATAGAGCCTGTCTACAGCCATCACAGGACTGTGCTAACACCTGGCCAAGAACCTGGGAGGCCGTCACGCTGCTCACCTGTAGCCAGTGCACCCCTGGAAGTCCTCAGGCCTCGATGAGGAGGAAGGCGCTGGGCCTGGCTGCCAGAGTTCCCGAGCTCAGAGCTAGGCATTCTAATACTAAATTGAAGAGAAGTGGAGAGAGTGGACATCCTTGTCTTGTTCCTGAGTTAAGAGGAAATGGCTTTAGTTTTTCATCATTAAGTATAATGCTGGCTGTAGGTTTGTCATATACAGGCTTTATTGTATTGAGGAATGTTTCCTGGATTTCTGTTTTTTTCCAGAACCTTCATCATAAAGGGGTGTTGAATCTTGTCAAATGCTTTTTCTGCATCTATTGAGATAACCATGTGGTTCTTATCCTTGCTCTTGTTGATGTGATGAATTATATTTCTTTTTCTTTTGCCGGTCATGGGGCCTGGACTCTGGGTCTGGTCCCTGTCCCTCAGCTCTTCAGCTCAAGGCTAGCACTCTACCACTGGAGCCACAGCGCCGCTTCTGGCTTTTTCTGTTTATGTGGTGCTGAGGAATTGAACCCAGGGCCTCATGCTTGCAAGGCATGCACTCTACTGCTGAGCTACCTTCCCAGCCCATGAATTATATTTCTTATCCTTGATCTTGTTGATGTGATGAATTCTATTAATTGATTTGCATATATTGAACCAGCTTTGCATCCCTGAAATGAATCCTGTTTGATTGTGGTATATGATTTCTTTTTCTTTTTTGCCGGTAATGGGGCCTGAACTCTGGGTCTGGGCGCTGTCCCTCAGCTCTTCAGCTCAAGGCTAGTGCTCTACCACTGGAGCCACAGCGCCACTTCCGGCTTTTTCTGTTTATGTGGTGCTGAGGAATCGAACTCAGGGCCTCATGCTTGTAAGGCATGCACTCTACCGCTGAGCCACCTTCCCAGCCCCTGGTGAATGATTTCTTGAAGTCGATTGGCCAAATTTTTTTTTGAAAAGTTTTGCATCAATGTTTATCAAGGAAATGGATCTATAGTTCTCTTTCTTTGATGAGTTCCTGCCTGGTTTTAGAATGAGGGTTATGATGGCTTCATAGGATGAGTTTGGTAGTGAACTTTCTCTATCAATTTCATTGAGGAGTTGGAGGAGTATTGGTGTGAGCTCTGCTTTGAAGGCCTTGTAAAATTCTGCTGTAAAACCATCTTTTCCTGGGCTTTTTTTTAGATGGGAGGTCTCTTATTGCTCTTTCTATTTCAATGCTTGATATGGGCCTGTTAAGATGGTTTGACTCATCTTGGTTTAGTTTCGGCATGTCGATATTTGCTAGGAAAAAGTCCATTTCTGCCAAGTTCTCAAACGTATTAGCATAAAGTTTTGAGAAGTATTCCCTTATAATGTTCTGAATCTTGGTTGTTTCTGTGGTGATGTTTCCATTCTCATCTCTGAGTTTATTTATTTGGGTGCGTTCTCTTCTTTTTCTGATAAGATTTGCTAAGGGTCTGTCAATTTTGTCATTTTTTTCGAAGAACCAATTATTTGTTTTGTTGATTCTTTTTATGTTTTTTTTTAGATTCTAATTCATTTAATTCTGATTTAACTTTAATTATGTGTTTCTGTCTACTGGATTGGGGTTTTCTTGCTGCTCCTTTTCGAGGAGGTTCAGATGTCTCATTAAATTGTTGGTTTCAGATCTCTCCAATGTGTTGATATAGGAACTCTCTGAGTATTGCCTTTGTTGTGTCCCAGAGGAGCTGGTAATTTGTGTGTTCATTTTTGTTGAATATCATGAACATTTGAATTTCCTTTCTAATCTCTTCCATGACCCACTTGTGATTCAGCAGTGTGTTGTTCAGCCTCCATGTGTTACAGGACTTTCTTTGGTGGCTTTTGGTGTTGAGTTCTAATTTTATTCGCTTGTGGCCTGAGAGAATACAAGGTATAACTTCAATGTTTCTGAATTTGGACGAGTTTGCTTTGTGACCTAAAATGTGGTCTATTTTGGAAAATGTTCCATGTGCTGCTGAGAAAACATGTATTGTGATGCTCCTGGGTGAAATATTTGGTAGATGCCTATTAAATCTAGTTGATCTATGCAGTTGTTTAGATCTGAGGTTTCTCTGTTCTGTTTTTGCTGAATTGGCCTATCTAGTGGGGATAGTGGTGTGTTAAAGTCCCCAACAATTAATGTCTTTGGATCTATGTGGGCTTTGAGGGAAAGTAGTGTTTCTTGGATAAATTTGGGTGCTCCATTGTTTGGCAAATAGATATTTAGGATTGTAATATCCTCCTGAAGGAGAGATCCCTTAATTAGTATGTACCCACCTTTTTTTAATCTCTTGTCACTAATTTTAATTTGAAGTCTATTTTATCTGATATTAGGATTGCAACTCCCGCCTGTTTATGGGGGGCATTTACGTGTTAGATTTTGTTCCAGCCTTTCACGTTGAAAATGTGTTTGTTTTTATGGGGACTCGAACTCAGGACCTGACCATTTGGTTCATTGGCTATCAGTCTACCAACTTGGCCACACCTCCATCACCACATTCAGATGGTCTCAGCCTTCATGCTTCTGTTCAGCAGCACATGCATTCTTTCGAGTGCCCACTGGGTTTGCATGTGACTTTCCAAGGATGGTTCCAGCTGCAGCCTCTTGAAGAGGTAGGGGTAATTAGGGGCCCGCTGCAAAATCTCTTCTAAACTGAGTGGGGTGCCTCTTGCCTATGCTCTTGCTATAGAGGAAGCGAGGTGTGTGCATGATGGTGGGAAGGCAGCTTAGACAGTGGGAATAGAAACAAAAAGTTTTCCTTGACAAATGATCCCAGGGCTTAAGTCACCACTATATGGACCCACTTTCCAGCTACTGGGCCTCTGGACTAACCACCCTCAGTTGTCAATCTTCAGTTTGCAGGGCTGCAGCTGTCCAGAGGTTGGCCTCAGGATACCCTACTTTTCCCTGCTCTGTGCATTCCCACGGAGCTCCCCATGAGCAGATGAGTTCCAAAGGTTGCAATGACCATGCTGCAGCCCCTCTGGTTTCAGGCTGTGACCGTAACCACTGCTGGAGATTTCCCTTGCAACTACTGCTGCCTCCTTTTTGGCTGCTCACCTTCATCCCTCCCCTGTCAGTGCCAAAATGTTCCTCCAGGAGAACCCCTCCACCCATGCACCAACTATACCCCAGACTTCCAGTGACTTCTGGTGGTCAGTATGACCTACATGACCACTAGAAGAGCCTGAGGATAAATGTTACACACAGACATGAAGAACTAGTATGATGGTTTGACCTTCAAGGCCTCTGAAAATGGAGGTTTGATCCCCATAAATTTTGCTTGACTATTAATTTTTCATTTTCACACTAAATACCATATACTTTCCTTTTGCTTCCTTTATCGGGTTTTGTCTTACTCTCTCCAAAGAATTATTCTAGTGCGGGCTGATACCATGTCTCTGGTGATGGCACCAGCAGACCCAAGAGGAAAAGGAAGTGAGACATAGAGTACCCATGCTTTCCAGAGAGTCCACCACAGGTCAGAAGAGCAAGCCTTAGGACAGTGGGCACAGCTGCTGCCTCCCTCTCTGAAGCATGGCTCAAGTTTGGAGGATTTCAGGACATCTGAAATATAGAATTATTGAAATATTGAATTATCCAAGACCAAAGAAATAACCACAACTAGTACATTTAGTTCACAAATATACCATGGAGTTCCAGTGAAAATAACCACTAGATGAAGGCAGGACACTTTAAAATACAGAGAAACAATGAGAATGGCACTAGAATAGGCAGGAATGCTTTGTAAGCAAAAGATAAGGACAAGGGAGATGAATTGCATTTGATTAACTGGGAAATGGATAGTGACAGAAAAGAAACTACTAAAGGCAATGAATGTGAAGATGGAGAGGGTGCCATGGAAATCTCAGATGGTGCTTCTCATGCAAGTGTTGATAGGAAACCTGAGCTTCCTAAGGCAAGACCTGGCTTTATTGCCTAGTTGGACTAAAAGTGAAGATCCTCCTGCCTCAGGTTCCTGAGTTCTGGGATTACAGTCATGCACTACCACATTCCTGTTTGAAACATTTAACTTTCATGCTAGATTATTGCTTTTTCACCTTTGACCTTTATAAGCCTTACTTCAACATTTCTGGACCTTGCCATGAACATGTCTGTTTGGATTATGAGTAAAGGATCATTCTAACAGCTTCCCATACTGAAACACCTAACTTGGGTACTTATCAAATCACTGTGCTCATCTGGCCTGTGTGGAGACTGTCCATTCTGCTCTGCTCCTTAAGAGGTCTGCCGGATTCTCAGCTGTGTACCAGAACACAGAGGTGGAGGGTTTAAGATGGCAATAAGAAAGAAGAAATTTGCTTCACTGAAACGTCTGTTATTTGCCTTATTTTTGTTTGTCATGTTTACCTTGTTCACATATTACATTCTTTTTTTATGGTATGATGAAGTAATACATTTATTTTCCTCAGCAAAAATAAAAAAAAGAAAGAGAGGAGAAAAAATGAAAAGAATAAAAAAAGGACAAAAAGTCAGAAGAGATTAAAGAAAAAAGCACACACACACACACACACACACACACACACCTATACAACTAAAATAAAAATTATGAGAGGGAAAAAAAGATGAATAGAAAACAATGTTTAAAAAATTTTAAAAAAGTACAAAAAAGAGTTCTTTGACTATTTTTTTGGGGAAGGGAGGAATTGGAAGATCCTCCCTTTGTCCATAACTAGTCTCTTGGTGGAGTCTCTGGTCTGCTTGTAGTGTCTGGTTTTCCTGTGGCTTGATTGCTTTCTTCAGTCAGTTTGTTTGAGCAGGCAGAAAAATGTTCTGCATTACCCAGGATTTTGTGATCCTCCTCCCAGGTTAGTTCAATGTGAGGGAGATCTGCTTTGAGTATCACAAAAGAGGGAGATAGCTGTTTCCTCTAGTTTGGAGGTGCTGTGATGAAGCTAGTTTCTGGATAGGATTGAGGCCTTTCAGCAAACAGTAGCTTTTCCCTGAGGGGATAGCTCCAGAGACACTCACAGAGCCCAGCCTGGAGCCATTCTCAGGGTATATGTTTACTGAATTTCAATTGATTTTCTAGGCTGCTATAGAGAGGGGCAGGCTCTGCCTCTGTTTACCCAGTGAAGAAAGTCACTCCTCTGGGGGTGGAGCTTTCTCTGCCTGAGCTGGGTGGCTTTCCCCTGGGTGGAGCTGAGCCTGGCAGGTCAAGTCAGGTTCCTTTGACCTGCTAAATGACTCTTGTTTTCTTCCAAGGCCTGAGTTGGAGCTAGCTGCTCAGCAGGGCCTTTGTCAGTATCAAAGATGGAGATCTCCGGTGGTGTATACCCCTGTTTCTTGTCCTAATTTCCCCATTGGTCCCAGGAGGTTAAGAGCTGAGGCTAGGGATGGCAGACAGATGGAAGCAACCACCTGGCAGTAGCCATGACATGTGACCACAATATGGGAAGGGTCCTGCTTTCCACGAAACCTTGTTGGATGACCTTGAGGGAGGCACTGTAGTCTGGTGAGAGTGGTGTGTTAAAGTCTCCTAGTATTATCATATTGGGATATATTTTATTCTGTAAGTTTGAGAGCGTTTGTTTAACATATCTGGGTGCACCAATATTTGGGGCATATAAGTTGATGATGGTAATGTCCTCCTCTTGGATTGTTCCCTGTATTAATATGTAGTGTCCGTCCTTGTCTTTCTGTACTGATTTTAATGAAAAGTTTATTTTGTCAGATATCAGGATAGCTACACCTGCTTTCTTACTGGGGGCATTTGATTGGTAGATCCTTTTCCAACCCTTCACTCTGAGTTTGTTTGTATGTTTGGCTGA
>NW_012267380.1:3174427-3185812 GCF_000151885.1 Dipodomys ordii
GTATATGGGTGGAGTTTTGGTGGGGTTTGGGCTTCTCTTGTCCTGAGCCTCCAGGTCTTTTGTTGTCACAGGCGTGCTTCCCGGGGAGTGCTGTTCCGTTTTTCTCCTCTCTGTTGAGGCATATGCTCAGCTTTTTACTTCAGTTGGGAGGAGTTGGTTGTGTTGTTCAGGCACCGGATCCCCAGGCCTGGTTCCGGCCCCTGCCTGGAGCACACTCGTTAGGCCTGTGCTGATGTGTATACCACCTAGGTTATGCAGCCTGGAGGACACAGTTCAAATTTTTTCTACTGTTGGTAGTCTTGATCCAGGGGCGCTGTTCCTGGCTTGGGCATTTAAGCTCCCTTCCAGGGGCACTCTTGCTCTGGCCTGGCCAGCGGAGTGTGCTCCACAGGTTGGTGGAGCTCTCAAACAGTTCCCAGTTTTAGTGGGTCCTGTGGTCCGGGTGTTGGGGTAGGGAGTATAGGTCAGGGTCTGGGGATTCCCTCCAGCTCTGGTCTCCCTTGAGGGATACACTGTCCCCTGTGGGGTACTCACCCTGGAGCTAGTTGTTTCTGTGTGGTGTAGGTCGTCACTTGCTGTTGCAATCCGAGTTCAGTTGGGGTGGTTGTGGGCTGGGCTGAGCGGTGGTGGCTCTGTGTGATTCTTTTCTGTCTCTGCCTCTGTCGAAGCTGTCGGGTCCACAGTGTCCACGCTCAGGCGGCTTCTGCGCGGTTGATCTGCAAGCAGCCCCCTGTGTCTCTGGGACGCCGGGTTGTATAGATCCGGTGGGTCTGACGCCGGTGCCTCAGGCAGCTTCTGCGCGGGTGATCTGCAGGCAGCCCCCTGTGCCTCTGGGACCTGGGCGGCCCCCGCCAGGTCATTGTGATCGCGATCGGGAGGGTCTGGTGCCTCAGGTGGCTTCTGCGCGGGTGGTCTGCAGACAGGTCCCTTTGTCACGCTGCCCGCTGGCGGCTTTGGCGGGATGGAGCCTCTCTGCTCGGGTGGAGAGTGAGGGGTGGGGGTGGGATCCTCGTGGAAACTCCCGGCTGGTAGGTTTCTCTGTTCTTGGCGATCAGTTGTTCTGCAAGCCGGTACCTCAGGCGGCTTCTGCGCAGGTGATCTGCAGGTGGCCCCCTGTGTCTCTGGGGCTCCGGCAGCCCCCGCCGGGCTGGCTGGGGGGGCGGCTTGGCACACCGCCGCGCGGCCAGTAAAGGTTGGGGGAGGGGTCTTCTCTCTTCTCTGTTCTGAAATTCTTCTTTTCCTCTCTTTTTTGTTATTTTCCACCTTCTGTTTTTCTCTGAGTGTTTGTCTTTTTGTTGTTGTCGGTCTCTTGGAACTCAAACTCTCTTTTTGGTTGGGGAGAGCTGTGGCGTTTCCCTACTGCCCCGTCGCCATCTTGGTCCCCCCTTTGGTCGGCATTGTGGTCTGGAAAGCATGTAGAAAGAGCAGAATATTTATTTATTATTTCATTTGGGTTGCTATGACAAAGCACTGCACACTGCTGGTTTGGAGCTATAGAGATCTGCTTTCATGGCTCGGAAGTCCTGAAGTGTGGAATCAAGGTGTATTATGGGCTCTATTACCTTGGGAGGTGCAAGGGCATGATGTATTCCAGGTCTTGTCCTAGTTTTTAAACCTGTGAGGGCAGAGTACAGTCTCTAGAGTAACTTCCCTGTGTGCTGGGACTTGAAAGATATGTTGAGGTAGAGCTATGGTGTCACCAAGCAAATGGCTTCTCAAACCATGGGAGTTATCCCTTGTGGTAGCTAATGCTTTGTTTCAGACAAGATCCCCATCTAGGTAGTCACACAGCCACCTGAGGCCTCAGTTGCTGCATGAGGCAGGATGCAGAGGACGCTTGACAACAAACATTTTAGAGATAAAGGATGCCATGAAAAAAATTATGAATCCTACTCATTATGTTCATGGGCCTTGAACTCAGGGCCTGTGCACTGACCCTGAGCTTTTTTGCTCAAGGCTAGTGCTCTACCACTTTTAGCCACAGCATCACTTCTGGTTTTCTGGTGGTTAATTGGGCTAAGAAACTCATGGTTCTTTGAACCACAATCCTCAGATCTCAGCCCCTGGAGTAGCTAAGGTTACAGACTTGTGCCACCAGTATCCAGAATGCCTTCAATTCTTTTCAGGGCATACACAGAAGTAGAATACCTATCAGTCTATCTGTCTGTCTGTCTGTCTGGTCATCTGCCTTCATGTAGCTCTATCTAACATCATTCACTGCACTGTATGGGATCATGTGCCCATCTTAAGTACATAAGGCTTCCCAGTTTCCCACATTTGTGCCAACACTTTTTTTCATGCCCATATTGGGGCTTGAACTCAGGGCCTGGATGTTATCCCTGAGCTTTTCTTTTCTTTTTTTTTTTTTTGGGTCCGGTCGTGGGACCTGAATTCTGGGCCTGGGCGCTGTCCCTTAGCTCTTCAGCTCAAGGCTAGCACTCTACCACCTGAGCCACAGCACCACTTCTGGCTTTTTTCTTTTTTCTTATGTGGTGCTGGGGAATCGAACCCAGGGCCTCAAGCATGCAAGGCAAGCGCTCTACCAATGAGCCACCTTCCCAGCCCCATCCCTGAGCTTTTTTGCTCACGGCTAGTGCTCTAGCAATTGAGTCACATATATACTTCTGGCTTGGAGGTCAATTGATGATAAGATTCTCAGGAATTTTGTGACTGAGTTGGCTTTTAACTGTGATCCTCAGGAGGTGCTAAGATTACATGATAGCAAAGAGAATTTGTGATATGAAATCTGCTTATAGCCTAACTCAAAATTGCTTGCAGGTGGTCCTTTGCTCTTGCTCTTTCAATCTTTTGTTAATTTTTTTAGTGTGATTTTCTGTTTATAGGTTGTTTCTTGGATGCTTCTTTTATTGTCCTACATTCACTCAAACTTTTGTACCATTATTTCCTTTAGTGTTTTCTTGACCCTTTGCTTCTCCTCTCCCAGTATTCCTGCATTGCTACATTGCCCTGGTTGATGGTGTCCCACAGATCATCACAACAGATTATTTTTCTGAAACATGTGTGTCTGTTCTTCAACTTTGTGATTTCTATTGGTCCATGTTTGTTTACTTATTGTTTCTATAGTTTGCTGAAATGTGTCTTTGAATTTCTGCAGTGTTTGCTTGTTACTATTTCAGTTATTGTCCCTTTTTATTTCTATAATTTTCATTTTTATGTTTTGTCTCTTTACTGATACTTAGAATTTACTCATATATAAGTTTCCCCTCACCCACGATTTTTTTTCACAATTTCTTTTCTCTGCTATCTACTGCAGTGCTGATGTAGTACATGGAATATTCTAGAAATATGCAATTCATAAAATTTACATAATTGTTATGATTGAATCCTATTATGGTTGTCTTTGAAAAATTATTGGAGGCTGTTGCTATTTCCTTACTGTAGCTAATTTCCATGTTGAATTCTGTAACAGGTATATTTGTTTAGAGGAGAACATAGGTAGGTACATTCACACTAAATAGTATCAAGTCAATGGAAAGAAAAGCTTCTGTAGGAGGAAACTTGAATTACTGGAGAAAAAAGTTATCTCTGATCACAAAAGAGGAAACAAATCCATTTATTCTTTTATAATGTTTTGAAAACATATTAAGCTTAGGGAGAGTTTAAATCTATGGAGAAAATGTTTAAGACTATGTTTCAGTTTCATAATACATAAATGTAGGAGTAATTGAAAAGGAAGAAAGCCACTTAAAAAAAGACAAATTCGGGCTGGGAAGGTGGCTCAGTGGTAGAGCGCTTGCCTTGCATGCCTGAGGCCCTGGGTTCGATTCCTCAGCACCACATAAGCAAAAAGAAAAAAGCCGGAAGTGGTGCTGTGGCTCAAGTGGTAGAGTGCTAGCTTTGAGCTGAACAGCTGAGAGACAGCACCCAGGCCCAGAGTTCAGGCCCCACAACTGGACCCCCCCAAAAAAAACAAAAAAAAAGACAAATTCAGGGGTGGTAGAAGAAAAAAATAGGAAAAAGAAAAAGAAGAGCCAGAAATTAGAAATGAAATGATTCATTAAACAGTGACAAACTATTAAAATATATGGTCTATTAGAATTACATTCTCAGGCCCCATGGTTATGTGAGAGGGTCAGATGTTTGGGATAGAGGATTTTTGAGGTTCTCAAATCTTTCAAAATACTTTCTGCTTAGCTACTAATTGTGTAAGTGTAAGATGCTCTGAGCAAATAATACACATGCTTAATGTTCTTGCATAGATGGTGATTGCCACATCTTCAGATCTTCCCTACCTGCAGAGCCTCCAGATCCTTGTCAGAAGTCTTCTGAGATCTCCCTTCACATCTTTATTCCTCAGGGTATATATGAATGGATTCAGGGTATGGGTAACTACGGAATAGAAGAGAGAGAGAGTATCTGGAGGATATGTAGAAGAGACAGACCACCACTAGGTGGGAAGAACAAGTCCCAAAGGCCTTGTGCCCTCCTTGGAGGACTGGATCCTGAGCACAGGCCGGACCATGAAGCCATAGGAGAGAAGGATGAGAGCTAGGGGGACAAGCACAGAGAAGGCCACCAGCACCACTAATATTGTATCATTCACAGTCTCGTCAGCACAGGACAATTTGATCATGGCTGGCAACTCACAAAAGAAGTTATTACCTGCCACTCACAGAAGGGCAGTTGTACAGTCAGAACCACTTGAATGAGAGAGGTGCCAAAGCCATGGATCCAGGCCACAGCCACCAGCTGCTGGCAGGAGAGTGGTGCATGATAATGGCATACTAGAGGGGCCCACAGATGGCCACATAGCGATCCAATGCCATGGTGGACAAGATAATGCATTCAGTGTCTCCCAACCAGTGGAAAATTGCATATAGCACTGTGCAGCCTGCATAGCTGATGGTCTTCTTGGAGCTACCCATGTTGAACAGTATCTGGGGGGACTGTGGTGGTGGTATAGCAGTGGTTTAGAAAGGACAGGTGGTTGAGGAAGATGTACATAAAGCTGTGGAGTTGGGAATCCAGGCGGGACACCAGCATGATGGAAATGTTTCCCAATGTTGGCAGAATGTCGGACATCAGGAGGAGCATAAAGAGAGGGAGCTCCAGCCATGGCCGGTCAGAAACACTCACAAGGATGAAGTTTGTCAGTGGATCCCCCAAGGAGCTGAGGTTGTCACTTCTCATGCTGAGGCATTTGCTGGTAGCTGTCAAGAGGTTCAAATAAATAACTTCTGAGATAAATAGATAAATAAATCATTTTCTGATGCCAGTGTCTTCTCTTTCGTTGTCACAACCCTGTCTTACCCTGCTTACTTGTGTGAAGATACTGGGGTGTGGAGGAGTCAGAAGCAAAGTCAGAACAGCAGCATACAATTCTTAGTTTCTCCTTTCTCTTAATGAGCTAAACTAAACTGTGTAGTCTCTCAACACTTCACTTCTGCATCTGTTAAAATCTGCTTCAATGTCAGAATCTTGAAGATGGTAAAAGTCTTTATGTGATGCGTATTGTATGAATGACAATTTTAAATATCATTTCAGCTCTCTAAAAATTTTTATTGTTATTGTAGAGTTGATATACAGAGGTATTATAGTTACATTAATTAGGTGCATGCACACTCGCCCTCTCAAGACACAGGGTGCAGTGAACACTGCTTCCTGCTGGAGAGCACTCTAGGCATGTGTGCTGTCCTCCTCAGGACCCGGGGTGCAGTGAATGCTGCTTCTCGCTAGAGGGTATGGCTAGGCACATGCGCACCATGCTCCTCTCCTCAGGACCTGGGGTCCAGTGAGTGCTGTTTTCTGCCAGATGGTGCTCTAGGTGTGCTCACCCGTCCTTCTCTCCTAAAGTCCAGAGGTGCAGTGACTACTGATTCCCACCAGAGGTGGCACTAGGCTTACACATCCTCCTCCTCAGGACGTGGGTGCAGTGAGCGCTGTTTCTCGCCAGAGAGTACTCTAGGCATGTGCATCTCTCCTCTCCTCAGGACTCAAGGTGTATTGAGCACTGATTCCCACCACAGGGTGCTCTCAGTGTGCTCACTTTCCTCCTCAGGATATGGGGTGCAGTGAGCTCTGATTCCTACCAGAGGGTGCGCTAGGTGTGCACACTGTCCTCCTCAGGACCCAGGGGTGCGGTGAGTGCTGCTCCCCACCGGAGGGCGCTCTAGGCATGCATATCCCTCCTCCTCAGGACCTGGAGTGCAGTGAATGCTGCTTCCCACCTGAGGGCGCTCTAGGCATGCACATCCTTCTCCTCAGGACCTGGAGTGCAGTGAGTGCTGCTTCCCACCTGAGGGCGCTCTCACCTGAGGCAAGCTCACCGTCCTCCTCTCCTTAGGACAGGCATGGGGTGCAGAGAGTGCCGCTTTCCACCAGAGGGCACTCTAGGCATGTGCACTGTCCTCCTCATGACATGGGGTACAATGAGCGCTACTTGCTGCCAAAGGGCATTCTAGGTATGCACATCACCCTCCTCTCTTCAGGACCTGGGGTGCAGTGAGTGCTGATTCCCACCAGAGGGTGCGCTAGGCATGCACACTGTCCTCAGGACACAGAGTGCAGTGAGCACTGCTTTCCACCAGAGGGCACTCTAGGCATGGGCACCGTCCTCCTCTCCTCAGGACATGTTTTGTGTGCAGTGAACGCCACTTCCAGTGGGCGCTCTAGGTGTGCACACTGTATTCATCTCCTCAGGACCCTGGGTACAGTGAGTGCTGCTTCCCACCAGAGGGTGCGCTAGGTGCATGCACACAATATCCCTCTCCTCTGGACCAGGGTGCAGTGACCACTGATTGCCCCCAGATGGCGCTCTAGGTGTGCACTCCATCCTTCTCAGGACCTGGGGTGTTGTGAGTGCTGATTTCCACCAGAAGGCTCTCTAGGGATGCACACCTTCCTCCTCAGGACCCGGGTGCAGTGAGCTCTGTTTCCCGCCAGAGGGCAGTCTAGGTGTGCTCACCCATCTTCCTCTCCTCAAAACTGGAGGTGCAGTGAATGCTGTTTCCCACCAGGGGGCGCTTTAGGTGCATGCACCATCCTCGGGACCTGGGGTGCAGTGAGCACTGCTTCCAGCCAGAGGGCGGGCTAGGCACCCACCATCCTCCTCTCCTCAGGACAGGGGGTTCAGTGAGGGCTGCTTCTCACCAGAAGGTGTCCTAGGTATGCACACCATGCTCCTTAATCTGCCCTGAGGAGGAGCAACACAATAACAGAGACCCAACTGTGCAACTGAGCTTTGGGTTACTAGAGGACATGTAGCCTTCCGCCAGCAACAGACCCAAAGGTTCCATTAACCAAGGTTTTTATTGGTCTTGTGCAAGGAAGTAGGGTACAAACTTCAACAGGTGACAATATTTTGTATACAAATGGTAGATGACCTTCTTATTCTGGGAAGAAGAGCTAAAGAGTAAACAGCCTACAATTTGCATAAACCTAAGTACAGAGTACAATGTAAGTACAACAGTTTACCCAGCATAGGAAACCCCCAAACAGAGGCTTGTACGGAGCAAGAGGCGCCAGCAGTATGAATAAGCAATCTCATCATCACAAAGACATTGCTTTAATTTCCTGTCCATTGTCCTTAAGCATCTCTCAGCTTCTTGGTTCATCTTCTTCAGCTGTTCCCAGGTGAGAATGGTTGCAGACCTAACTCCTGCTGTTCTCCCCTGGCCTTTAGCGATCTCATCTTCTTGAAGGACTCCTCCAGATACCTCAATGTTGGATGATTTTCTCTTCATTTCTGGGTTTTAATTTCTGGGCTGGTAGCCAGATGCCCACTGAACCTGTGAACACACAAGCAAAACCACAGCCCCATACTTGGAAGGTTCTGGGTTTCCAGTTATTATCAGTGTCATCCTTCCACCATATAGGTTGATGTGAAACTTGGAGTTTTTCCAGGTCTTTCCAATGTTTATCTGCTGCTTAAGTGTTGGATAGAAAATTTAAATTTTCAAAATTAAGGTTATACAATGCCATTGTTATCTGTTCTTTCGGGGTCCAGTGACATACCTATCCCCCTTTTTGTTTATTTTACTGGGACTTTAGTGTAAAATTACTGCATTCCACACTGGCTTGACCTTGTGGATTATAAGGGATTCCTGTAATATGTTTAATTGGCCATTTATTTAGGAAAGTTTGCAATTTAGCACTAGTATAGGCAGAAGCATCATCTGTTTTAATAGTAGAGGGAATGTGGGGTAGGAACAATCAACAATTGTACTAGAGATTCTGGATCTACTCTTTTTAACTGGATATTTTGAATGTTCTAGCCATTGTAGTTCCCCTTGAGCTTGTGGGATTAATGCTCCAGGGCTATTTAAGTCACTATCTCCCTGCAAAATATTAAAAAAGTGCTGCAGTTTGTAAGCTGGAATTCCCAGGGAAGGATGTAACCAGTTAATATCTCCCAGCAACTTTTGAAAATCATTAAGGGTCCTCAAGGCATCTGTTCTGACTTGAGAACCTTTTTTTTTTTTTTTTGGTCAGTGGTGGGGCCTGAACTCTGGGCCTGGGTGCTGTCCCTCAGCTCTTCAGCTCAAGGCTAGCACTCTACCAATTGAGCCACTGCGCCACTTCTGGCTTTTTCTGCTTATGTGGTGCTGAGGAATCGAACCCAGAGCCTCAGGCATGCAGGGCAAGCACTCTACCACTGAGCCACCTTCCCAGCCCCTCTGTTCTGATTTGAATCTTCTGTGGAGTAATTACATTACCAGTTATTCTGGTTCCCAGATAAGAGTAGGGGGAGGCTTTTTGGACTTTTTCCTGTGCTATTAACAGTGCTGACACTGATAGCCTCTCCCTCACCATTGTGAGAAGTTTGTCTAACATGATCTCATCAGGTAAAGCTAACAATATGTCATCCATACAATGGATAATATACGCATCTGGGAAAGATTCCTGCACAGGTCGTAGAACAGCTGTATGTAATACTGACACATAGTAGGGCTATGAAGTATTTCCTGGGGTGGGGCTTTTCATTGATAAAGCTTTGCAGGTTCTTTCATATTTATGCTTGGGACAGTAAAGGCACATTTTTTTCTTATCCTGTTCTGTTAAAGGAATGGATAATAAACCCCAATTTTTTAAATCTATGATTTCAAGTTTCCAATCTCTAGGAATCATTGCAGGAGAAGGCAGCTGTAAAGTGCCCATGGGCTGAATAACAGTACTTATCTTGGTGCATCCTCCATTTTCCTGATTTTTTTTCTTTATGATAAATACTGGAGTATTCCAAGGACTGACTGAGGGCTCTATATGTCCAGCTTTGAGCTGCTCTTGAGACCGACAGTGTAAAGCGTCCAGATTTTCTTTGGCTAATGGCCATTGAGTGACACAAATGGGGGTGGTGGTGAGCCATTGAAAAGGCAAGGGCTGTGGATGCTGATCAATGGCCGGCAGGAAAAATCCAGCGGGAGAGAGAAAGAAGTTTGAGTATCCCATTGTGCCATGAGATCCCTCCCCCAGAGATTGATGTCTACCTGTATAGGTCAGTATGGAGGTACTCTGCCACACCTCTTGTATACTCCCTACTCCTGACATCTGAATGTCCTTTTTCTCCTTTTTCCAATTAGCAGGCCAGTGTTTTTGATCAATTACAGTTACATCTAGGTCCTCCAAGCCTTTTATGATTTATGATGAGATTGCACTCAGGGTAACCAGGCCCAATGACAGCATTGTGCCAAATTTGTTTGTTGGTGCTGCCAAATCCTTCTCAAGCTGCGGTTTCACGGTGGGGGGGGATCCTTATGGGGGCAGCAGAATCTGGGCAATTCTGTCTCCTGCTTTAATATGCAGAGGAGACAATGCTGAGGCCATAATCTGAATATGTCCATTGTAACCCTTGACAACCACACTTACATGAACTTTTAGGCCCTTCTTCCTATAATGAATCCTACTGTAGATTTAGGTCTAGGCCCATAAACCTGTGGGGATATTTTAACAATACCTTGATCAGGAGTTAAAAGCGTAGGAGCTGCAGTTTTAAGTTCTACTGCTATGCTGCCTGCAGTGGTGGCAGCCAAGTTCTAAAAATTTGTAGAGGGGAAACTCCATGAATGGCATCTGCTGGGCCTCTGGTATTGTTTCCAGGGCAGCCTGCTTGCTCGTTTCTTGAGGGGGAAAGAGGCTTGCCACATTTATTATGTTTAGAGTGGCATTGATTTGCCCAGTGCTTTCCTTTACCACATCTGGAGCATGTCCCAGGTGGAGCGGGATCATTAACCGAGAAGTCTTTGTTTTACGACATTCCCTTTTTATATGCCCTAACTTTCCACATCCAAAGCATCTTGTATCTCTTACTTTAAGCCTTGTTATGGCTAATGCCAGTAGGTTAGCATTATAAACAGAGGTGCCGATGTCATTACAGGCCTTAATATAATCCATAATGTTGCCATTTGGTGGCCTTAACAGAGTGTAGGACCTTCTGGCATTCTGAATTGGCATTATCAAAAGTGAGCATCTGGAGAAGTAAGTTTCTTAGCTTGGCTTGTGGCACAGTCTTATGAAGATTGTCCTCTAGCTGGGCTATAAAATTCACATAAGGCTCAGTGCCTCCCTGCTTAATTTTCACGTAAGGAGTAGCTATCTGGCCTGGCTGTGCTATTTTTTCCTAAGCTCTCAAACAAGAAGCATGCACTTGGTAAGTTGGTTATCCTCATAATCTAGCAGTTCATTCACTCCCAGTCACACCCCCATCTGGTAAGCTGGTCTCCCTCAATTTCTATGGGAGGCTGGGCATGTCGATTTTTCAGAGCCTGGTTACAAGCTTCCTCATTCCACTTCATTTCACATTATAGAGATTGACTGGGGTCTAGGCAGGTTTTGGCCAGGTTTTCCCAGTCATGGGGAATTAGATGCTCGGCCTCTGCTAGTCCCCCGAGAATGCCCATAGTATAAGGGGAGGTGGTTATGGCCTGTTTAAACTCCCGAAGGGTCTTACAAGAAAGTACTTCATACTCAGCATGAAAGAGGACTTCTGGGAGATTTTTGCCCTCTTCTCAGTTAAGTGGTTGTAATTTTATGGGTGCCACCAAAGGCAAGCTTCCAATTCCCTTTGTTGTTGAGTCTGCCAGATTCCTCAAGAAATAAGGGAACCCTAAAAATTCGTATGGAACAATAAAAGACCCTGAATAACAAAAACAATCCTTAACAGAAAGAACAGTGCTGGAGGAATATCAATACCAAAATTCAAACTCTACTGCAAAGCCATTGTAATCAAAACAGCTTGGAAACTTCACAAGAACAGACCTCAGGACCAATGGAAAAGAATTGAAAACCCAGAAATGAACCCACAGATCTATAGCCATCTAATCTTTGAAAAGGGAGTTAAAAAAATAGAATGGAAGAAAGGCAGCCTCTTCAGTAAATGGTGCTGGCAAAATTGGTTAACTACTTGTAGAAAACTAAAGCTAGATCCTTATA
>NW_012267380.1:3198947-3208952 GCF_000151885.1 Dipodomys ordii
AGGAAATAGAAGAGGCAATCCAAAAATTCATATGGAACAATAAAAGACCCCAAATAGCAAAAATGATCCTCAACAGAAAGAACAGTGCTGGAGGACTATCAATACCAAATTTCAAACTCTACTACAAAGCCATTGTAATCAAAACAGCTTGGTACTGGCACAAGAATAGACTTCAGGACCAGTGGAATAGAACTGAAAACCCAGAAACGAACCTACAGACCTATAGCCATCTAATCTTTGATAAGGGAGATAAAAAAATAGAATGGAAGAAAGACAGCTTCTTCAGTAAATGGTGCTGGCAAAATTGGTTAACTACTTGTAGAAAACTAAAGCTAGATCCTTATATATCACCCTGCACCAGAATCAACTCCAAATGGATCAAAGACCTTGAAGTCAAAGCAGACACTCTGAAAACATTACAGGATGGAATAGGAGAAACCCTAGGTTTACTTGGCACAGGTCAAAATTTTCTTAATAGAGACCCAGAAACACAACAAATCAAAGAAAGGTTGGACAAATGGGATTGCATGAAGTTCCAGAGCTTCTGCATGGCAAAGGACATAGCTAGCAAGATCAATAGAAAGCCCACGGTTTGGGAGAGGATTTTCACTAGCCATACACCGGACAAGAGTCTCATATCTA
The DNA here is from genome assembly GCF_000151885.1 of Dipodomys ordii. NCBI lineage: Eukaryota > Metazoa > Chordata > Mammalia > Rodentia > Heteromyidae > Dipodomys > Dipodomys ordii. The sequence continues at coordinate 3,199,590 of NW_012267380.1, forward strand.
AAATATACCTGGAACTCAGAAAATTAAATCCCCCAACAACAAATCCTCAAAGAAACAATTGTCTGATAAATAAGTGGGCTAAAGACTTAAAGAGAAACTTCTCTAAAGAGGAAAGAAGGATGGCCAATAGACATATGAAGAAATGCTCAACCTCCCTAGCCATAAAAGAAATGCAAATCAAAATACCTCACTCCAGTTAGAATGGCTAGCATCAAGAACTGTAATAACAACAGATGCTGAAGCGGATGTGGCCAGAAGGGAACCTTACTGCATTGTTGGTAGAAGTGTAAACTTGTTCAACCACTTTGGAAAGCAGTATGGAGGTTCCTCAAAAGACTTCACATAGAGCTCCCTATGACCCAGCAATCCCACTTTTGGGCATTTACCAGAATGATCACAAACAAGACCATACTAAGCTACCAGCACGGCTATGTTTATTGCAGCATTATTTACCATAGCTAAGATATAGAACCAACAATGATGCCACTCAGTAGATGGATCACAAAAATGTGACACACACACACACACACACACACACACACACACACACACACACACAATGGAATTCTATGCCTCCATCAGAAAGAATGACATTGCCCCATTTGTTAGGAAATGAAAAAACTTGGAAAAAATTATATTTAGTGAAGTAAGCCAGGCCCAAAGAAACATAGGTTCTATGGTTTCCCTTATTTGCAATAACTAGTATCTCTGGGACAAGCAGAAAAGGTCAAAAGCTATGTCCATATGACCATATAAGATGATGTTAAGCAAAATGAACCCCAAGATAAGGACACAAGTGGTTTTTTCTTTCTTGCTATTGTTTCTAATATATTTATAAGGTACCATGTGATTTTTTTTGTTGGCTTGTGTGTTCCTCCTCTATGGTATAACCCCTGTTTTCACTGTATTTGATGTTGGTATAATTTGGGGAGGGGAAGGGAAAAAACAAAATGTTTAAATAGGGATACAGGTTGACCCATGGTAACAATGAGATGCACAAGACATTTTCCAATTTAAGCGGGATTGGGGGTTGGGAGGGAGTGTAGTTGTGGAGATGGGAGGGAAGGGATGGTAGGGGAAAAACAAAGGAGGAGGCAACGATGCTTGATAAGAAATGTATTCATTGCCTTGCTCATGTAACTGTAACCCTTCTGTACAGTGTTTTCACAATAAAAAACTTATTAAAAAAAGAAGTAAGGGAATCCACTATAGGCTGGGCAGATGGCTGTGCTGGAGGGCACTGAGGGATCTGAGTTCAGTTAAATCCTTCAACCCCAGAGAAAGTCTCCTCCCTATCACCCTCCTAGGCTTCATATACCTTTTGCTCCTTATTACCAGATCTAGAACCTTCTGCCACACTTTTCTGCCTTTAGTCATAAGAATCAAAGTTTTTAGTCGTATCTTTTGACTCTTTGCCACAAGACTCAGAGCTTTTAGCCACATCTTTTTGGCCTTGGTCAGAAGACTCAGAACTTTCAGCCACATTTTCCTGTTGTGTGAGAGCTTCCCACACAGGCCCATGTTTTTGTGGGCTGAGAATCTTGGAGAGGCTGCAACACCACTATCATTACATTGCACAAAACCCAAATTTTAATGGGATTTTTTTCCCAGGCTTTGAGCCACACAAAAAGATTGTACAATCCCCCTCTGTGGCTGCTCTTGCAGCATTTCCTGTGGAGATGACAGACAACCATACTTTTCTATATACAGGGCCAATTTCTCCATATCCTTTCTTTTTGCTTGTATTCCTGAATCCACCAACAACATACTCACCGGCTCAAGATACCTGGCCCCTTTGCTTGGAGCTAACCCCATTGATTACCCTGGCAGTTCTGAAACATGTCCTTGTGCATGTTCCTAGACCACTAACTCTTCAGCATTCCATGGCTGACCTATATTCTTTGGTTCTCCATCCTTCATTGCAAGCCCTTGTGCCCCATGTTGGGAGTCAGATGTTGTAACCCACCGTGTGACCAGGAACAACACAATGAGGTATTCCTGACCGTGCAACTGAAGTTTAGGGTACCAGAGAACCTGTACCTTCCGCCAGCAACAGATCCTAAGATTCTACTCACCAAAGGTTTTACTGGTCTTGTTCAAGGAAGGTACAAACTTCAACATGTGACATTTGTATACAAGTGGTAGATGACCTCTTGTTCTGGGAAGGAGAGTGAAACAGTAAACAGCCTACAATTTGCATAAACCTAAGTCTACCCTCAGGCTTAGGGTTTAGGGTGGGATTTCAGTTACTGTTAAGCCAGGACTGATTGATCTTAGGATTGCAACTCCTGCCTGTTTATGGAGGCTGTTTGCTTGGTAGATTTTGTTCCAGCCTTTCACATTAAAAACGTGTTTTTTACAGGCAAGATGTGACTCATGAAGGTAGCAGATAGCAGGATCTTGCTTTTTAATCCAACTAGACAGTCTATGTCGCTTAATTGGAGAGTTACATCCGTTAATGTTGAGAGATAGGACTAAGAGGTATTTGGGAGTTCCTGCCATGTTATCCACCTTCTGGGGGGCTGCGGCAACTGGGTTCTTCCTATGGTTCTTGGATTCTCAGTTTGGGTATGTTTTCTTGGCCTTTCTTGTTGTCTTGTTGGTTTTCTATGTGTAGGACATCTTTAAGAATCTTTTGTAGGGGCTGGGAAGGTAGCTCAGCGGTAGAGTGCATGTCTTGCAAGCATGAGGCCCTGGGTTCGATTCCTCAGCACCACATAAACAGAAAAAGCCGGAAGTGGCGCTGTGGCTCCAGTGGTAGAGCACTAGCCTTGAGCTGAAGAGCTGAGGGACAGCGCCCAGGCCCAGAGTTCAGGCCCCATGACAGGCAAAAAAAAAAAAAAGAATCTTTTGTAGAGCTGGTTTGGTGGAGATATATTATTTCAATTGTTCTTTGCTATGGAAGGTTTTTATTTGACCTTTGGTTATGAAGGAGAGTTTAGCTGGGTACAGTATTCTAGGTTGATACTTGTTTGTATTTAGGGCATGGCATACATAATTTCAGGCTCTTCTTGCTCTTGTTGTCTCTGCTGAGAAATCTGAGAAATTTGATTCTAATTGTTTTCCCTTTACAGGTGATTGATCTTTTCTCCTTGACAGCTTTAAGGATCTTTTCCTTGGTCTGAATTGATCCTGTGTGGATTATAATGTGAAGGTGGGATGTCCTGTTCTGGTCTGGTCTCTTTGGAGTTCTAAAAGCTTCTTGTATCTGAATAGGCCTATCTTTTTGCATGTTTGGGAAGTTCTCTGCTAGGATCTTGTTAAACAAATTTCCTAGACCACTTACTTCTGTCTCTAAGTGCTCCTCTACATCCATTATCCTCAGATTAGACCTTCTGATGGTGTCTTCCATATGTTGGATAGATCTATCATATTTCTTGGATTTGTCTTGGATGGTTGTATGTTCTTTCTCTATAATATCTAGGCTGTCTTCAGTCCCCAAGATTTGATCTTCTGCATGGTCTAACCTACTATCAAGACTTTCTCCTTTGTTTTTTTATTTCTTTTCCTTCTAGTTGGTCGGAATTGATAGCTTCAAATTCTTTGTTGGAGCTTTGTTTTAGCAAAGACAGGAAAGGAAGGACAGAGAACATGAAATTGAGCATGAAAAGAGAGACCGGGCCAAGGAAAAGAGGCCAGACTTGTTGGACTCACCACTATCGCATGCTGAGTATACCTGGTTCACAGACAGCAGCAGTTTCATTGGAGATGGAAAAAGGTACATGGGTGCAGCAGTCACCACGGACACTGAGATAGTGTGGGCAGAAGCACTCCCCCAGGGAACGTCTGCACAAAGAGCGGAACTAGTGGCACTAACAAAAACCCTACAAATGGAAAAAGGGAAGAGACTAAACATGTTCATGGACGGTCGGTATGCTTTTGCCACCATGCATGTCCATGGAGCCATTTACCAAGAGAGGGGGCTGCTGACAGCTGAGGGAATTTTAAGCCTCATCCAGGCCGTATGGGAACCAGCAAATATTGCCATTATGTACTGCCCTGGCCATCAAAAGGAAACTGATTCAATAACCAAAGGAAATAACTTGGCTGATCAGGCAGCTAAGGAGGCGGCCCTCCAGCCCAGAGTGGAAGTACTGACTCTAGTAGACCCAGGGCCATGAGCTTTGCCTCCTGAGCCTCAGTACTCCCAAGAAGACTTGGAGTGGATAAAGAAAATTCCCATGATCTATAAACCCCCAGAAAGAGAAGGAAACAAAGACTGGTGGAAAAATGGTGAGGGAAACTTATCTTGCCACAAAGATTGGGCAAGGGGATTCTTAAGATAATCCATCGTCTCTCACATGGGAACCCGAAGAATGCAGGACTTGCTCTGACATTCAGAAGTAAAAATTAGGCAAGGAAATCAACTCATTGAGGACATTGTTAAAAATTGTAAAGCCTGTTAGTTCACCAATGCCCCCAATCAACCAGTTACAAAAGGAGCTTGCCTCCATGGAGATAGGCCAGGTGTGTTTTAGGAAGTAGACTTCACAGAAATTAAAACTGGAAAATTTGGATATAAATATTTGCTAGTTTTTGTAGACACTTTTTCAGGATGGGTTGAAGCCTACCCAACAAATCATGAGACCATGAACTTCGTGGCTAAGACGATCCTGGGCTGGGAGAAATCGTACCCTTGTATGGCTTCCCATCCACCATCGGGTCGGACAATGGACCGGCCTTCACCTCAAAAGTAAGTCAGGGAATAGCCACGGCACGGGATGGATAGGAAATTGCACTGTGCTTATAGACCCCAGAGTTCAGGGCAGGTAGAAAGAATGAATCGGACTCTAAAAGAGACCTTAACTAAATTGGCCTTGGAGACTGGCGCAGACTGGGTGTCGCTTCTTCCTTTTGCCTTGTTTAGAATAAGAAATTCACCCTATAGGCTCGGCTTTACTCCTTTTGAAATAATGTATGGACACCCTCCACCCATTATCCCTAGCCTTCAGACTGAATCGCTTGCTGATTTGGATGATACTGAATTGCTGTGTAGGCTTGACTATTTACAGCTGGTGCATAAGAGAATGTGGCCCCAGCTTAGAGCATTATATGATTCTGCTTCTATTCCTACCCCCCCCATTTATTTAAACCAGGGGACTGGGTGTTTGTTTGAAGGCACAACTTGAGCTCTCTGGAACCACGGTGGAAGGGACCTTACACAGTGCTACTGGCTACACCTACTTCCCTTAAGGTGGATGGCATTGCTGCTTGGATACACTGCTCCCATGCCAGACCGGCTGACCCCTTTGCCCTGGATGACCATGAGGAAACATGGGAAGTCTCCAAGCATCCTACCCAACCACTCTGCTTATGCCTCAAGAAAAGAAAAATGGACTCATTGTTATTGGTATACCCGTTCAAGATCAAGAACTGTTGGAGTTTAGTTTTGGGCCAGAGCCACAAGATTGTGGCTCAGGACCATAAGTCAGGGGGGGGGGGAACGAAAGGTTAAAGTTTGAGGCAGTGACCATTACTTGTTGCTTGTTTCTGTCTAGCAAAGCAACATGTGGTGGTAATCAAAACACCTGGTTGGTTGTGTGCCTATATAAGATCTGCAAATCCTTAGCTCGGGGCTCTCCTCCTAGGCTCTGCTGTGTCAGAGTGTAGGATGAGGCCCGAGCTACAGCCTGTTTAAATAAAACAGCTGTAGAGTCTGACTCTCCGTGGTCTTCTGGTGGGGGGTTCCTGCGACCTTGGCATAACACTTCTTTGTGGTTCGTAGCCCATTAATACATAGTTGTTTGATGTTGAATAGACATATCTGTTGAACTAGATTGTATCTGCAGACTTCTGACTGTGCAACTACAGACTTTGGTTGATGCTTGCCTTAAGATAGTGTTCTAGCACAAAACTAGTGTTACTTTCATCCCAAATGGGAAGAACAACCCAGAAAAACACAAGATAAATGGCTAGTCCAGTTATCTCAACTCTCACTCATGACAATCAGGGGACAGAACAGATAATGTATAATCCAGAGGAGAGTTCCCAAAAGCTCTACAAACACTACTGGTAAACATGGTAAATGAAAATATTGAAAAACTGCAAAGGACTCAGTGTGAGCATGATAGGGAGAGAGAGGAAGCAAACCAAAGGTCAATACAGGAATATAATGAGTGTGAGGAAGCTACTCAAAGATTGATACAGAAATTGCATGAGCAGCTTGAGAACACTCCAAGAGAAATAAAGGAATGACATGAGTAGGCTGAGATCAGTCAAAGAGATAGACAGGAATTGTGGGAGTTGGCTGAGAACAGACAAAGAGAAATTCAGGAATGGTGTGACAGGCTGAGAACACTCAAAGAACTACAGGAATTGTGTGAACGTGAGGAAGCTAATCAAAGAGTAATACAGGAATTGAGAGAGCAGGATGAGAATACACAAAGATCACTAAACGCATTCATGGAATCGATAAACAGAGAGCAGAAAGAAGTCAGGGAGACCACAAAGGGAATGCTGAATGGAACCCAACCGAAGGCATGGAAGTCCAAGGAAACCATAATCAATCAACTAAGTGATTTGAGAATAAACACTGAACACCAAATTAAGGAAGTAAAGAAGTTCATACAAGATCTAAAACAAAGCTCCAACAAAGAATTTGAAGCTATTAAAGCCGACCAACTAGAAGGAAAAGAAATAAAAAACAAAGGAGAAAGTCTTGATAGTAGGTTAGACCATGCAGAAGATCGAATCTCGGGGATTGAAGACAGCCTAAATATTATAGAAAGAACATACAACTATCCAAGAAAAATCCAAGAAATATGATAGATCTATTCAATATTTGGAAGACACCATCAGAAGGCCTAATCTGAGGATAATGGATGTAGAGGAGCACATAGAGACAGAAGTAAATGGTCTAGGAAATTTGTTTAACACGATCCTAGCAGAGAACTCCAAAGAGACCTGACCAGAACAGGACATCCCACCTTCACATTATAATCCACACAGATCAATTCAGACCAAGGAAAATATCCTTAAAGCTGTCAAGGAGAAAAGATCAACCACCTATAAAGGGAAACCAATCAGCATCACCTCAGATTTCTCAGAAGAGACAATAAAAACAAGAAGAGCCTGGAATGATGGATGCCATGCTCTAAAGACCAAGAATACTGTACTCAGCTAAACTCTCCTTCATAACCAAAGGTCAAATAAAAACCTTTCATAGCAAAGAAAAATTGAAATAATATATCTCCACCAAACCAGCCCTACAAAAGATTCTTAAAGATGTCCTACACATAGAAAACCAACAAGACAACAAGAAAGGCCAAGAAAACACACCTAAACTGAGAATCCAAGAACCATAGGAAGAACCCAGTTGCTGCAGCCCCCCAGAAGGTGGATAACATGGCAGGAACTCCCAAATACCTCTTAGTCCTCTCTCTCAACATTAATGGACTTAACTCTCCAATTAAGCAACATAGACTGTCTAGTTGGATTAAAAAGCAAGATCCTGCTATCTGCTGCCTTCATGAGTCACATCTTGCCTGTAAAAACAAACACATTTTTAATGTGAAAGGCTGGAACAAAATCTACCAAGCAAACAGCCCCCATAAACAGGCAGGAGCTGCAATCCTAATATCAGATAAAATAGACTTCAAATTAAAATTAGTGAGAAGAGGTAAAGAAGGTTGCTATATACTAATTAAGGGTTCTCTCATTCAGGAGGATATTACAATTCTAAATATGTATTCGCCAAACAATGGAGCACCCAAATTTATCCAAGAAACACTACTTTCCCTCACATCCCACATAGATCCAAAGACATTAATTCTTGTTGACTTTAACACACCACTATCCCCACTACATAGATTAATTTGGCAAAAACTCAACAGAGAAACGTAGATCTAAACAACTGCATAGATCAACTAGATTTAACAGACATCTGCTGAATATTTCACCCAGCAACATCAGAATACACGGTTTTCTCAGCAGAACATGGAACATTTTCCAAAATAGACCACATTTTAGGTCACAAAGCAAACTCATCCAAATTCAAAAACATTGAAGTTATACCTAGAATTCTTTCAGACTACAAAGGAATAAAATTAGACCTCAACACCAAAAGCCACCAAAGAAAGTCCTGTAACAAATGGGGGCTGAACAACACACTGCTGAATCATGAGTGGGTCATGGAAGAGATTAGAAAGGAAATTCAAATGTTCATGATATTCAACAAAAATGAACACACAAATTACCAGCTCCTCTGGGACACAGCAAAGGCAGTACTCAGGGGCAAGTTTATAGTTCTGAGTTCCTACATCAACAAATTGGAGAGATCTGAAACCAACAATTTAATGATACATCTGAGCCTCCTTGAAAAAGAGCAGCAAGATAAACCCCAATCCAGTAGACAGAAAGAAATAATTAAAAAATAATTGGAATTACATGAATTATAATCCAAAAAACCATAGAAAAAATTAACAAAACAAATAGTGGGTTCTTCAAAAAAATTAACAAAATTGACAGACCTTTATCAAGTCTTATCAGAAAAAAAAGAGAACACACCCAAATAAATAAATACAGAGATGAGAATGGAAACATCACCACAGAAACAACCAAGATTCAGAACATTATAAGGGAATACTTCTCAAAACTTTATGCTAATAAGTTTGAGAACTTGGCAGAAATGGACCTTTTCCTAGCAAATATTGACATGCTGAAACTAAACCAAGATGAGTAAAACCATCTTAACAGGCCCATATCAAGCATTGAAACAGAAACAGCAATAAGCGACTTCCCATCTAAGAAAAGCCCGAACCAGATTGTTTAACAGCGGAATTCTACAAGGCATTCAAAGCAGAGCTCACACCAACACTCCTCCAACTCTTCAATGAAATTGAAAGAGAAAGTTCACTAACAAACTCATTCTATGAAGCCATCATAACCCTCATCCCAAAACCAGGCAGGGACTTATTAAAGAAAGAGAACTATAGACCCATTTCTTTGATGAACATTGATGCAAAACTTCTCAACAAAATTTTGGCCAATCGACTTCAACAATTCCTCCAAAAAATCATACACCACGATCAAACAGGATTCATTTCAGGGATGCAAAGCTGTTCAATATACGCAAATCAATTAATATAATGCATCACATCAACAGGAGCAAGGATAAGAACCACATGGTTATCTCAATAGATGCAGAAAAAGCATTTGACAAGATCCAACACCCCTTTATGATGAAGGTTCAGGAAAAATTAGGAACCCATGGAACATTCCTCAATACAATAAAGTCTGTATATGACAAACCTACAGCAAGCATTATACTTAATGGTGAAAAACAAAAGCCATTTCCTTTTAACTCAGGAACGAGACAAGGATGTCCACTCTCTCCACTTCTCTTCAATCTAGTATTAGAATGCC
>NW_012267380.1:3210763-3265540 GCF_000151885.1 Dipodomys ordii
TCAGAAAAGTTGATGTTAGGGAAATGAACCCTAAGATATGTATTCAAAATTTTTTTCATGCGATTGTTTCTAACACATTTATAAGATTATTTCTTTGTTGCTTTATATGTCCCTCAGCAACGGTATAACCCCTGCTTTCACTGTATTTGATGTTGCTATAATTTGTGGAGGGGAAGGGAAAAAACAAATTGTTTAAGTAGGGATACAGGTGGACCCATTGCATCAATGAGATGTACAATTCCTTATGTCGAAAGTGGACTTTACAACTGTGGTAGGGGGAGGAAAGGGGGAGGAGGATTGCTTGGGGGGTCAGGGGGAGAATGGGAAGGGGAAACAAAGGAGGAGGCTACAATGCTTGATAAGAAATGTACTCATTATCTTGCCTATGTAATTGTAACCCTTCTGTATGGTATTTTCACACACACCAAAATAGAAAACAGCCACACAGAGGTAGATGTAGGAGGATTTTTATCTGAGACCAGTTTGGACAAAATCCAATAAAAATAGAAAAAGCTGGCAATATAGCTCAAGTCATAAGAGTGCTTGCCTAGGAAGCTTGCTGACCAGTCTTCAGTTCAGTCGTCAGTACCATAAAAGAAAATAAAAAGAACCTAATTGTTGAGTTTGGCTTAAAAAAAAAGAAGAAGTAATAGAGAAGCTGGCTCATATAGAGAAAGCTCCTACCCAGATTTCCACTGAATAATTTACATAAATTAGTGGGCCATCCCTATTGGGTAGGTTTTCTATAAGCAAGGGAATGATGTCCCTATGCTACACTGTGATTGGTTAACATTTTGTACGTGAGGACGCTCAGTTTGCATGTCAGTTTAGGACTTCCGGGGACCGTTTATTCTGGCGGTTGCGACAGGAAGAGGCCCGGAGGAGGCTGTCAAGTGCAGCTTGTGGTCCTTGAGGAGAACTGTGTGATACATCCAATGATGGCTGTCACCATTGGTTCAGACGTGAAGGCCAGATGGCCTTGGGCCCTTCTTGGGATGTGCCTGGCCTGAGGCCCCTGAGGGCTCACGCGAGTTTGCCTGCGAATCCTGGGAGGTGCCAGGTGAGAACTTCTGCTAGACAAGCCGAGGCCCAGGCCGACGAATCCTGGGAGGTGCCAGGTGAGAACTTCTGCTAGACAAGCCGAGGCCCAGGCCGATGCTGCTGCAATCCAGCACTTGGAGGGGGACTGATTTAATTGGAGTTTCAGAGAGGCTTTTCTGCTTAGTCTGGCTTCTAACTGCGATCCTCAGATCTCAGCCTCCTGAATAGCTAGCATAACACGCATGCACCAACAAATTGCTTTCTTAGATACTTTGTATGTTTTGTTGTCATTTTATGTTCTCATATCTGTTTTCTGTATGGATAATATTTTTAAATATACTCAACTTTTATTTGCATGTTTATTAGCATCAATTAGTTGTTGATCATTACAAGGTATTTTCATTTTTATATGTCCATATATACATACAATGTACCTTGAACAAATTCACCCAATCAGTCACCTTCCTGTTTCCTCTGTGCTCCTTCTCAAAAGTTTGTACTAGCTCATTATTCCATTTTCAAACATATACATGAAGTATTTCAAGCATATTCACCATCTTTCATCCTGTCTGTTCAACTTCCCCATTTCTGTGAGTACCCATCCCCTGCACTGAAGGACCCATTTTACAATCCTTTCATTTATTTCTAAAGCCCATGCTAATTGTTCAAAGGGAGACTCACATTGTTAAATTGTTCAAAGGGAGTCTCACATTCATGTTTCAGAACATACTATAACCTGACTGATCATGTCCTATCTATGTCCTATCATTCAACAGCTTTTGGTGAGTTTGATTTACAGATGTAATATATTTAATTTTTAATTAAAATGTAATACATTTTAATATTGTTTATCATCTAACATTCTGTTTTTGCACATCATGAATATATATATATATATTTATTTATTTGGTGGGTCACGGGGCTTGGACTCTGTGCTGGGCACTGTCCCTCAGCTCTGCAGCTCAAGGAGACTGCTCTATCGCTTGAGCCACAGCACCACTTCTGGTTTTCTAGTGGTTTATTGGAGATAAGAGTCTCTCGGACTTTCCTGCCCGGGCTGGCTTTGAACCGTGATCTTCAGATCTCAGCCTCCTGAGTAGCTAGGATTACAGGTGTGAACCACTGGCACCCGGCTCATCATAAATATTTTGTGTGTACATATTATTCTGTATTAGTTGAAATTTTACATCTGGGTAGAAATATTGTGCCAATAGTTGACCAAATATTCTGGATTTTCTAGCTTTATAGTGACATCATCTAGAAATGTTGGTGGTTGCATATTTTCCCTCAATTCTGTGCTCTGAATTTTTTAATGTTCCCTGAGTATTGATAGGTTTTTTTTGGGTACTGTTTAACAGAAGCAATGATTCCTATTGAAGGCTTCTTCCTGATTTTAAAGTAAATAATTTTAATATTTTTTACTTATAAGTCAGGTATTGATTCCAATTTTCATTAGTTAGGATGAGCCAATCATTACCTTTCATTAATTTTTCACTCCAGTCATTATTTAAAATAGAATAATATAACAGTATAAATAGGTAAATTCTCAAACTTTACCACTGGTTCCTTATTTAGTGATAACTGCCTATGCTTTCAGCTCTACAGATGTTCACCCCTCTTCTAACTGTTTGGAGGAAAAGTCATACAATTTGTGAAACTGAGCATCACTTTCTAACCTTGAGGTCAGTAAGGACCAGATTCAATTTTGGGTGAAGGTGTGAACGCATACAAAAAATAAACAGTATTCTCCTTGAGAGCTTGTTATTACAGATTTACTAGCACACCTTGGTCAAGAATGATGTTTCCTACAAGTTCAATCATTTTCCTGTTAACTAACATGGAGAGAAGGAAGGAGGAAAAGAAAGGAGAGCATCTATCAGTGTGTCTATTAATCTGTGCATGATGATTTTTTGTCTTTAGCTATGGAGTTGCTTCGCTGGCCTCTTCCTTGAGAATGCATACATGTTCCTTGCCATTGTGTGTGAAGTGAGGCTCTTCCCCGTGCTACTATTTCTCTGCTTCCAGAGAAATCCATCCTCACCAACACCTGAGAGAAAGAACACGTTGAGGAAGGTAAGAACCATAGGGACAGACCTCCCAAAATGGGGATATATATATATATATATATATATATATATAGTGCATATATATATATATATGCACAATGGAATTTCACTCATTCATTAGAATGAATGATATTGCATAATTTCCAAATAATGAGAAAACTGGAAAAAATTACATTAAGTGAATGAAATTAGGCCCAGAGAGATAAAGGATCCCTGGTTTCCTTTATATGTGGAAGGTAGATTTAGCTTCATAAGTAAATATGTTGGGTGGTATGTAAGTGTATATAAATGTATTAAGGGAATACAGTATATTCCAGGGAGATCTCAAAGTATAAATTCTTTAAAACCCATAATCAAACTTCACCAAAATAAAACACCATGAAGTAGGTCTTGAAAGAGGTAGAGTGGGGTCAGTGGGGAAGGGGTAGTCAATGAAGAAGAGAAGAGGGGAAACACAGAAAGATTCCAATGCATGTCCTATTTGATGTTGGTGCCCTGCATCTTGTATGCACACTTCTCTAATTTCGGGAGGGGAAGGGAAAAAACAAAATGCTTAAATAGGGATATAGGTTGGCCCATTGTAACAAGACACTATGTTGAAAACGAACTTTACAATTTAGGCGGGGGTGGACGGAGTGTAGTTGTGGATGCGGGAGGGAAGGAATGGTAGGGAAAAAATAAAGAGGCAAAAATGCTTGATAGATAATATACTCATTACCTTGCTCATGTAACTGTAACCCTCTATACAGTATTTTTACAATGAAAACATATTAAGAAAGAATTAAGGAGAATGGGGGAAGGAGTGAGTGGGACAGGGATGGGTACAGATGTTGAAAGGGTTATCATTGATCAAGATAATATTGTATTCATAAACTGTTTGTTAAATAGTACCTCCTTTTACAGCTAATTAAAGTTACAAAAAATTGAATCTTTTCTCCATGATGTTTCCACTTCTCCAAATCAAGTAGCAAGGCCCTGGAGAGTGACATTCTCCTAGGCACTGTCAGAAGAGGGCAGGGTGACAGTGGCACAAAGTAATATACCGAGCTCCCAAAACATCTGTGCAGTATGCAGCAAGTTGTCAGGGTTAAATCAAACCCTGAAACTCAGCCATAATGACTGGGGTCTTGAGAGCTGAGGACTTGAACTCTCTATGACTTGAACCCCATCACACCAGGACCCTGAATACCACACTTTCCCCAGGGTTATGTTGATTAAAGGGCTGCTCAAAGCCCATGTCAACTTCCCATCAGAGGCTAAGGTCACCTTTGGACTCATGCAACAAAAGTCAACCTGGGAGTTGAGAGGCACCTGGAAATCAGGGTCTATGGTCCTGAGAACAGAAAAAGTACTGAGGTGATCTGTGTTGTTTCATATAGAAACCCAATATATTTTTAATAAAAACAGACAAATCATTTTCAGTCACACTAATTATGAGGAAAAAATATGCAAGGACACAGATGAAAATACCATTTTATCCAGGTGCACCAGATAGCTGAACTTGTCTAGGGGAACGAAAAGAGTAAATAGGTCCAAGACCTGCTTTTCTCATCTTTCTGCATCATTTGGAGAGACCAGATCAAGAGCAGGAAGAAGCAAAGTGCTCTGAAAGGTAGGCTCTGTACTTTCTCCCAAGGGGATTTGATCTCTGTGTCTGAGGACCAGAGCCAGGGCACCAAGGATTTCAGTTTGTATAGCCCTTAGAAGGAGTCTGCTGGGAAAGAAATCAGGACTGGAGACACTTCTCAGGTTCTTAAATGAGCTTAAATGTGCTTAAAAATGAGGCTGTGATTTCATCACAAAGCAGGAAGGGTTTAAGAGACTGCCCTCCAGACCCAATTGTAGACAAAATCACTTCTCTAAGAAGCCTGAATAGGAGAGATGACATGTCCTTTCTCTCTCATCCACAAGGGAGGTACTGCAAGTTATAGAGGTTCGCAGAGCAGGAGGTACCTTGTAAATAAAGAAGCACTACATTCCCTTTTGCCTTTCCAGCTCTGGCACCAGTCTTGTGACCATGAACTAAGATTTGAGATCCAGTTTAATCTTTCATGTTTTCTAACAAAAGATGTCTCATTCAGCCTCCTGTAAGATCTAGAGGCCTCTCTCATCTGCCATAACAACAGTCTTGTTTCTCCCTTGTGGAAAGACATAGGAGCAGGAGATGCATGATCTAGTTTCCCTTTGACTACTAGGTAAGGATTTTCAACATGTCCTTGTGCTTGCATTTGTATTCCAGGTAATGGAGTTATCTTGGGGTTGAGGAAGACTTCAGGTTGGCTGGGATGTGGCTGAAGCCACAGGATGTAGAGAAGCAAGGGCTGTGTAAATACCTGGGTGTGGTTCAGTGGGTGTCATTGATAGCAGGTAATCACCCTTGTCAAGCTTTGAATGAAGTTTGTCTCCTGTCTCCTACAGCCACCTAGGGAAGCTCAATGATATCAGCAGCTTTCAGCACTTGTTAATAGGAGATGCTCTAAGTGAAGTTTTCAACTCAGAATCTCCTACAGCCCTCCATCAATGAGGAACTCTGAGGAGGACATGTTCTCTAGCATTTTGTCCCTGAAGACTTCCCCAACCCCTCCACCTGATTTCTCTCAGCCTCTGGCCTCTACCTTGTCACAAGTGCAGATGTGTTCCTCAGTTTCTGTTGGGTCACACTCATCCCAGGATGTGTCTCAAACTCTAGAACCTTTAATTGCTCTAGAGAACATTATTATGCTCACCACACATTCTTCTCCCCCTTCTCATTCTCCTCAACCTGTGGCCTGCACTGCACTCAACCTGACTCAAACTGGGTCTTCCTCCATGGAACCTCAGGGAAGTCCCACCAGAAACCTCCCCACAGAGCTCTCCAACCAACAGCTCTAGGGTGCCTTCTCCTATCCCAGCCCTTAACCCTGATATCCTGGAACTGCCAGAGTTAGTGATTCGAAAGAATAAAGCTGAAAGCTTGTCAGGAGAGAGAAAACCTTCTGAATCCTCTGGGGAACAGGATGCAGTCATTGAGAAGTGAAAAAGGCATTGCCTTCCCTCAGCCCTTCTGGAACACAAAGGGAAACACAGAAGCTTCGTGATTCTCAGGAGGTATTTTTCCCCACAGTGTTGGGGGGCCTTCCCTTTCTGAACAGTGAGTCCCTGGTGGCTCCTGTCAAAATGTCTGGTCATCCATTAGACTTACCCTCTATTTTGTTCAACAGATTCTCTAAATACATGCAAGTTCAGAGTAAAGTTCCTCCACAATTCTTTTCACCCCAGCCTTGCTGCCTCATTTGGTCTAATCTCAACACTTCATGCCAGCTTTGCCCTGGCCCCAGCCTCCACCAATGGCTGAGTCTGAGGCCCTTGCCCATGTTACGTCTTGTGCACCATTCCTTAGCATGCCATTCACCTCCAATGAGGACATGTACATTTTCTGGCCTTACAGCTCAGAAAAAGATAAAATGTCCTAGTCTACCTGCTGTTGAACAGGTAGGAAATGTCCTTGTAATGAAGCACTTGGAAAGTTATGGGATTTTACCCTCTGTAGTCCAACAGTTTCACGAAGCTTTCACTAAAGAGCAGGGTCCCTGGCAAAAGAGTGGCTTTATCAGTCTTCCAGGTGATTTCATCAGCTTTGGGTTGAAGAACAAGTTAAAACATCATCTCCAAGAGAGGTTCCTGCAGTACCTCTATAGAACAGAGTTCAAGATCCAGCTGTCTCTTCATGGGAAATTCCCATTAACAGACCAGGCAGAGGACAAGCATAGGTGTTTACAGAACTCCATCTTTGTAGATGATAGTTGCCACAATATACAAAAGGTAACCTCAGAGTGCTCAGAAGTTTCAGAGATGGGAGAACTCCATAAAGGACCTGGAACATTGTAAGAGCAGGATAGTTAAAGATCTGGATAAGGACACAGCTCCTTGTGAATTTTCCAGGTATCAAAACAGAGAGAATTAGAAATGGGCCATCAAGTCAGGGTTCAGAATACATTTAAATGTATTCTGATTCATTCAAACAAGAACTGCTTATGAAAAAAACATAAAATCACATCTCATCACAAAATGGGAGCAAGGTCCCTATGCATGTTATCCATTCCAGGGGCATGACAGACCATGTGTTGGCCACCCCCCTTGAAAACTCCAAGTCTAGCATGGAAACTGGCAGAGATCCACCCTTAGAGACTAGAGAAACCTGCAAGGACTCCTCCCCGGAGGTTTTCGACTTTGATGCTGCCATTCAACAGCTACAGGAGGCTCATATTAAGAATCTTTGGCTGAAGCCGGGAGCTGGTGGCTCATGCCTGTAATCCTAGTTACTCAGAAGGCTGAGATCTGGAAAGTCTGTGAGACTCTTATCTCCAATAAACCACTCAAAAACCGGAAGTGGTCTATGGCTCAAGCGATAGAGTGCTCACCTTGAGCTGAAGAGCTGAGGAGTAGTGCTCAAGCTGAGTTCAAGCCCCATGACCGGCAAAAAAAAAAAAAAAAAGAATCTTTGGCTGAAGTACTAGTGGGGCTTGTGTGTAAAGATTTTCAAGCCCACAAATCACCTCACCTCACTTTGTAAAAGGCTCCCCACATGGCAATTTCACAGAGAGCTTCCCCGAACCTGGCCTGTAGTAACTTCAAGGCCAATCCCCCGACAAGGGGGTCCAGTTCCAGGGACAAGCTCTTCAAAAAGTAACAAAAAATCAAGAGATAGTGTAAATCTGAGAGGAACAAATACTGTATAGTAACAACCCTCAGAGGTCTCTCCAACTGGAGAGGCAAAGGTAGACTGTTTTCTGAGAAAACTGGCACCATGAGAGTGTTCCAGGATCAGAGGGAAGTAGACTAGAACCATCTACAAGCCCAGTAATGGGCATGTCTGAGACATAAAACTAAGAAAGCTTCTGCTACAGTGTGTCAGTAGGAGAGATCTTTGTTGAATCCACGTCTGAAAGGACTGAAGATCTCAGGGAAATGGCAGAGACATCCAATCTCCAGGACCCATGGTATAGCAAAAGTTTCCTGGATCTGATGAAAAGGAGAATTGTCAGAGGCCCAAAGCCTACAGGAATGAGGCTCTCACAATGACAGGAGCAGAGCCCTCCTGCCCAGTTCAGGAAAATAAGAACCACAAGGAAGAACTCTTCCTTGTCTCTACCAAAGAAAGGGGAGCATCCTCCAGAAAGTCATTTCAAAAACCAGATAAATAATTTTTGTCAGTTTTTTTCCTAGTAAAGACAAAAATCAGGTAGAGTCACTAGAAAAGTCAAAGATCCAGTCAGCCAGTACCCAGAAGCAAGACTTAATTTAACCACAAGCACAATGTTCAAGGACAGTGGAGTTCCTGAAGCCCAGACTCTCCTGTGCACTGTTGGATGAATCTTAGGGAATAAAATGGGATTTCAACATGAGTCTTTTCCCTCCACGAAAACTTTGCACAAAGAAGAATTTCAGCTTCCCATCTGTTGATATTCCCACTATCATACAGCTCACCTTTCTCACTACCACATGGAATCTTTCTACCTAGAGGAATCCAAATAAAGAATAGCAGAGTCTCTTTTGCCCAAACCAGCCCCCCACTGGCCATAGCCATCCATAGCCATAGTCAATGATAGGAGAATCTCATATTTTAACTTCCCTGGGACAGCCTTGCCTCCCAGAGAGCCTGCATCTCTACTCAGCCATGCCTGCCAGCATAGGCAAACAAATGTCTCAGGCCAGCATATACACTCCCCATGGCAGTGTCCTCTTGGTGCGTTAGTGGTCAGTCATGCATACCATGGCTTCTTACATAGTTTCTTGTGAGGTGCATTTTCCTCAGGAGAAACCAGTCCATGCTCAGCAAGTCTGTTTGTGTATAAGAAGATCCTAAGCAAACTGATGATGTCTCCCTCCTCAGTTGTGTCTTGGTGCTCAATACACACTTTATTCTCATGAGACATTTTTTTCTTTGTGCCGCCACTCAGAGTAGGGATGGTCAGTTTGTGGTCTTCCTCAAAGCAGCTTCTAGAAGGAATGGGCACATGACATAATGCCACTGAAGACTCACCCCAGCCTAGATCTCTCATTGTGCACCTGAAGAGTCCTCCATTCAGTCATTACAAAACAAACTTCAGAAAGCCTTTAGGATTTTTAGGATGAGGAAACATGGGAAGACAGTTTACTGACATGTTTTTCAACTCTGTTCAGCTGGAACATCTTCTGTATACCTTACTGGCTATACAATGTGTACAGAAGTATTGACTAACTGTCATATGTTTGTCCTCTAACTGCCAGTGACAGTTGAGAATTTTCACAGAAGCTGTCTCAGCCACTGGATGCTAAAGGTCTGTAGGGAAGGCAATGCTACCATTCATGTTTAGTGGTTTTGTTGCCTCTGTTCTTCTTTCTTGGGCCGCTAGAGTCTGGGTCACACATGAGCATGGATAAGTAGATAAGGAGGCATATGCATTTATAATCAATTCATTCAATTTACTCATTATGTTTTGAAAATGTGTTCTGAATTCAGTTTTTTTCTCATATAATTGAAAGAAAATTGTCAATGTACTAGTTAAGTTCTAAACCTTGATCATGAACAACTCTTAGACTTTAGTTTTACCTTTCTAATGTGATTGGTTAGGACACTTGGGCAGCTTTAAGAAGTCATATTGGCCGGGTGTTGGTGGCTCACGCCTGTAATCCTAGTTACTCAAGAGGCTGAGATCTGTGGATTGTGGTTCAAAGCCAGCGCAGACAGGAAGGTCTGTGAGACTCTTATCTCCAATAAACCACTCAGAAAACGGAAAGTGATACAGAGGCTCAAGTGGTAGAGTGCTAGCCTTGAGCTGAAGAGCTGAGGAACAGCGTTCAGGCCCAGAGTTCAATCCTCATGATGACAAAAAAAAGAAGCCATATTGATTTTTTAGAGTTTTAATAAAACATTTTTTTAAAGAGCCCCTGTTGAAAATGTAAGCCATAGAAGGGAAAAAGCAAAATGCTTAAATAAGGATACAGGTTAACCCACTGTAACAATGAGATGTAAAAAACACTATGTTGAAAATGAACTTTACAACTTGGGCAGGGGTGGGGAGGTTGGAGGGTAAGGAGTAGTTGGTGAGGTGGTAAGGAAGGGATGGTAGGGGGAAAACAAAGGAGGAGGCAACAATGCTCAATAGAAAATGTGCTCATTACCTTGCTCATTTAACTGTAACCCCTCTGTACAACATTTTTACAATAAAAAACATACAAAAAAGAAAATGTAAGCCATCTAAGTAAAAAGCAAATAATTTTACACCATAATGATAATTTTTATGTAGTATAATAAGATTACTTTGAACATGTTTGCAAACACAAACACATTTGTGCACAGAATTTTAAAGCACACTTCAGTGTTTTAGAAAAATGAAAGTTGGCCATAAGTTTCCTGGAATTCCAATGGCAAAATACATTTTTGCCCATTGCATGATAGAACCACATGCTTAATGCTTGAAAAACAAGCAACACCAACATACTAGACTTTTTAAAAAAAATTTGGGAGTGAGACATATTAGCATATAAATTGACCTTTAAATACCTACAGGAATGAAGAAGGAGTAAGCTTGGTGGAAGAGTGGGATCATGTGAAAACCCACCGTGGGGCCTTTGTCTCTCTCTTCTTAGGTGGGTGTGGATCTCCAGGGCCTGTAGAGAATTGGCGTGGAGAGACGAGTTCTTCCTAGAGTCTATAGTAAATTCCTAGAGGAGTTTTGCCTGAAAGGAGATATTAAGCATCTAGATTCTGAAATGATTAGACTCAGGAAAGAACAAGGGACTGGTTTATTTTAAGCATGATATCTAAAGTTCTCCCCTAATGGGATTTTGGGTGAGAAAAGGAGAGAGAAGTAAAAAGGAGAACCTGGCCCCTATGTGTTTGCTGGCCAGCATCTGTCAGTGATGGAGTTCAAGCAGGGTGGTTAGCTTGTTGCAGTGACTACATTTAAAGACGCAGCTGCTTTATCTTTTGAGTCTTGCAACCACCCCACATTGGGCCAGCTACACAAGAAGGCATACACAGGAGGAATTTTCTTAAAGAGGACAGACAGTTTACTGAAATGCAAAGGGAGAACATGTAGTTATTGGAACAAAAGTTGAAAAAGGACCAGGAAAGAAGAGGGGGGCATGGAGAGACATAGTTTTAGCTAAAAAAACATTAAGCCAGTATGGCTAGCATTGAGAGGGAACCAGAGTTGGGGTCCCTATGACCCTGCCCCTGTCCCAACTCTCAAGGGCACAATCACAGAGGCAGAGAGAGAGGAAAAGCTTTGTACATAGAAAGTTTCCTTCCATTTGCCTGAGTGCTTGCAGAAATTATATAGGTCCCATAAAGTACTGGTGTCCAGTGTCCCATGAAAAGACCACAAGTAATCATTGTAGAATGAATATTGGAGCTCAATTTGATTATGCAAGTGTATAAGCTCATGAGGCTTAACATCAGGCAGAAGCTTAAGGGCCTCTAGGTTGTGTAAAAGGCAGCCCAGAGGAGAATCCGAGGTATTTGGGATTGGGCCCCTCCCATGGTGAGTGTGCAGAGTTGATGCTAGAGATCCATGGGCATGCCCACTGGGACTCTGGTCAACTAACAGAGGGAGCAGGCAGCAGAGGGATTGTCACCCCCAATTGCTGGGTCCTGAACACAAAGGAATGCAACATGACGGGTCGGCCCCATGCAATTATTCCATCCCTTGGCCTATACAAACCTTCTAGAGGCCTAAGCCTCCAAGGAAGGGCTCAGAACTCAGTACCAGGCTTTCACCCTTGTGAACTCCAATCTCTGACATTGAATGGTCACTCACCCAGAAAAAATGTCATATTGGTGACTGGTTGATGTAGAAAAAGCACTCAGTCAGGAGGCAATCACCTCAGCGGTTCTGTGGGAGTGCCTGAGTTTGCCACCCTAGATCTGCTCAAATTTCCTGAGGGGAAGAGCAAGGACCACTAGGGGCACTTAGATCTGAGTGATGGCACCAATGAACGTGCCTCAGTCTGGAAGACCACATGGCTACTAAGTCATGTACAGCAAAGTGTGATGTCAGCAAGCTGGCAAGCTGACCCTCTCAGGTGGGGATAACAGTCTGTCTTTGTGTAAGGTTGACTTATAGAACGGGGGGGGGGAGGATTGAGGGCAGGGAATTGTCTGTGGTCTGGTTTGTGTGAGTTGTGGAGTAGTGAGGTACATGAAGGTGAGGAATTCCATTTATGGTGGGGCAACAATTTATGGCTACAGCTGCAGGATAGAGATAACATATGACTCTGGGAAATGAAGTGAAAGCAACAACCAAGGAAGAACAGCCAATTGTGGTTAGGCCTGGCCAGATCAACTGATTTTGGGGGAGGGGCTAAGGACCTGAGATGGAGGATGTCAAGCCAGAATGGAGGAGGGCATGATAGCAGAAGTACTATCCAGGCATTGCTCATGATTTTTAAATGACTACTGGATAAACATGTGTGCACACGCACACAACCGCTCTTCATTCTTCTGGACTCTGAAGTTTTTCCTCCAATATTCTAGAGATAGACCCTACTGATTCATTGAACATACTTTTCTCATTCACTTTGAACTTAGTTCCTATTGCAGTGGTATATTGAATTTGTATCTTCCTTTTGGAAAAGCAGGAATTAACCCAGGAGGGTTTTTCTCTGGGTAAAGAACATGTATTTAGGGGGCTGGGAAGGTGGCTTAGTGGTAGAGTGCTTGCCTTGCATGCATGAGGCCCTGGGTTCGATTCCTCAGCACCACATAAGCAGAAAAAGCTGGAAGTGGGGCTGAGGCTCAAGTGGTAGAATGCTAGTCTACAGCTGAAGAGGTGAAGGACAGTGCCCAGGCCCAGAGTTGAGGCCCCATGACTGACATAAAAAAGAAAAAGAAAAAAAAAAAAGAAAAAAGAACATGTATTTAACTGCCAAAGTGATGTAGATATAAACTGGACACAGATGAGATAAGATTCACAGGTGTCTTAATAAAAATAAGTGTTCTGTGTAGAGATCCCTATGTCATGGGCCACACAATGTTAATACTTGATTTGAAACTGAAAATCTTCTCATATTTCCTTAATGGGTTATTCTACCAATGGTGTTCATACAAATCATTCACAATTGGCAAATCCATTAGATATAAAATAGCATGACTATACTTTATGTTACACAGAAATAAGATCACCTATATACTAACTGCTAAATCACAGAACTCTGAAAGGCTATTGAATGATAGTGACAGATCAGACAGTTGACAGAAATAGATCCTATCTTCTAAAGCTATAATTCAGAAGAAGGCATCTTTTCTCTGAAGTTGGTCCATTGTCTACAATCCAAGAGGGAATGCCAACAAAATTAAAGAGCAGCAATTACTCTGTATTCATATGGGTTGGATTCCTCTGAGTCCATGCCTCCATTTTCCTTGACATATTGGAAAGCAAGTTCTAGTCCATCATGCCTGCAGCCCCAGGTGGGTTGAGGACCAGAACAGTTCACTAGGCTCTGCTCACTGGGGTAATTGGATAGCAGTTTTCTGGAACTTTTGTCCTTCAATAAGGGTTGTCTTAAAATGTTTGTGTCAGAGTGAAAAGGGGAAGAAGACAAACCTCAGAAAGGTTAAGTATGCAGCAAATAGTAGGAGTATGTGTTAAAAATGGAGCTTATGAATACAGTTGGTATGAAATTAAGTTGGCTATGATATACCTAGGGTCAGGATGGGTGCACTGATATGAAACTATTCTTTTTAAAAAATATATTTTTTATTTAAAATACTGTACAGAGGGGTTACAGTTACATAACAAGGTAATGAGTACATTTCCTACCAAGCATTGTTACCTCCCATTTGTTTTTCCCTTACCATCCCTTCCCTCCCACCTCCACAACTACACTCTCCCCCTCTCCTCCTCCCCCCTTTCCACTTAAATTGTAAAGTTTGTTTTTCAACATAGTATCTTGTACATCTCATTGTTACAATTCTTTATGTTTATCTGTATGGTGGGGAGGAAGGATTGGGACTGTCAAACTGATGGTCCTTCAGGCCCAGTTCAGCCCCCTGAGTCATAAAGAAGAATCAAGTATTTGACTAGGTTATGAAAAGAAGGAGGGACTATAAGAGGCTCTTAGGATAAAAAAGCCCCTAGACCAAGCAAGGAAACTGAGTCAGGAATTTAACCTTCTACCATGAACTAAGGAATGCAATAACCTCTTACTGGGAACTGAGGAATGCAATACATTGTAAAAGTCCCCTGTTTCCAAAAAGTTGATGTTATCATATTACTGGGACTTCATAGCTTGCACCTGCTTGCTATGTTTGCCTTTGTCAGCCTCAAGTGTATCCATGCTTGGGGTCACAGTGTTAGCTCCTGATTCTGTACTGTGTCCCTGGCTGGTCAGCTTCTGCAATACCTCATTCAGCTTGAAACTCTAAGCCCGCATTGGTGGACGCATTCTCAGACCTTGCAATCCTTCTAGTACACCAATTGTTAAAAGCCCAACAAGAACTGCACCTACCCAGATTAGAGAACAAAATCTGTCATGCATAACACAACTAGTAAGACATTGACATCAGATCCTATGGTGGAACATCCTTCAGAAAGGAAAATGAACTCCACGTCACTCCAGAGTCTGCAAAGGTAAGTGACAACTATTTCCTGTGGGAAGTGAAAGGGTCTACTGTGACTGTGTAACACCTGAGCCTGCACAGTAGTCACATAGCTTTTCTCTCTCCAGTCCACAGATACCAGCAGCTCACCAAATAGAAGTTCCAGATATATCTGTCCCTCATTATGCCTATTGGGCTGAAAGACATACCTCACCTGTTTGAATTCTTCAGTGATCTTCCGAGAAGAGTAAAGGAAATATTAAAAAGTAAGACCATTTTGTGTAGAACTGAAGAGAGCAAGCAATGCACATGACACTTACCATAATTACCAAGGCATTCATCGACAAGGTGAAGCCATGTTTCCCTTGGCTGTACTCTGCATTGTGAAATTCAATAATTTTCATGCCCATCTCCCATAGTACTTTCCTCTGTCCCTCTTCATCTTAGGAAAGAGTATAAGTAATAATTGCCTTTTCTATTTAAACCCAGCCCTGTTTACTAAATGGACGTGCCAAAAAAGCTGGAGAGAGACTCCGGCCAGGATGCAGAGCACTTTTGGAAGCTATTCTTTATAGTCAGAGAAGAGCAGGATGCCTCCCCATATTGTGCTTCTATGACTAGCATTAGGTTACTGCCTTTCTAAGACCTGGCTACTGGAAGCTACTCTCTTGCTATTAGTTCCATCAGCAAGCATCTTGTCTCTGAGGTCTCTCTGAACACTTTGATGTTACCCCCACTGTGCTATAGCTTTTCATCTCTTTGTCTTCCACCCATGCAAAGTGGGATGAAAAATGGAACAGCTGAGGCCATTCCCTAGCAAAGGATGACCAGCCACAGAGAAAGATCCATTTTGTAAATCCTAGAAAGGAAAGGAAGCTGGGATCTCATGTGACTCCTGCTTTTTAATAGCCTTCTTTGTCTCATCTGGAAAATTAGGATCACTGTGATGATTGAAATATTCAAACTACTCTTTCAAATATTTATCCAAAGCTTTGTAAAGGTTTAAGGATGTGGCTTGACTTAGACAACACGAGGAATGCAGTCAAGCTATCAACATGAAGGGTGTCCTGTCCAGAGTTCTAGGGGTTGCAGCAAAGTGTGAAAGGATAATGGTTGGTTCAAGTTGTGTCATTCAGACAAAAACCTCACTAAATGAGATGTCTGATCTCAGTAGGGACAATGATATTCCCAAAAGTTCATAGGCCACCTGACATTTTCTTGACCAATACTTATCAGGCAGTAGATGAGTTGTGCCTTAGCATCTCTCCTTCTTGAGTGAAACTATCTGGAATAGACAAACTGGGAAGACAGCATCCTACATTGCCACAGTTTCACAAAACAGCCTCTAATGTCACAACCTACTGTGCCATGCATGAATTCATGGTCATGTACTCAAGCAAATGCAAGTCTGAACCCCCAGTACAAGCACCTGTTCAGGAGCAGGAGGCCTGTGGAGCTCGAGGCTCAGATTTGGGTCAGTGCATGTGGCACTCTGGGTAGTGATTGTCCAGGATATGCCATCTGTTTCATCATCTGCACATTTTCTTGGGAATTGGGGGTAATAGACAAGAAGGAATGAACATCACAATGCAGCTTTCAGGAATCCACCTGCCTATCCAACCAGGTTAGACCCTGAGCCTGAATGAACTGCACAATGTGAGATCTGAGTGATCTTTTTTAAAATAAGTCTATTAATATATTTAAGACTCTTGTGTGACATGAGCTTTCTTTTAATTGTGAAAATGCTGTACAGAGGGGTTACAATTACATGAGCAAAGTAATGAGTACATTTCTTAACAAGCACTGTTGCCTCCTCCTTTGTTTCCCCTTTCCATCCCTTCCCATCTCCGCCCACCCCATGCGAAAGTTGTAAAGTTCGTTATTCGACATAACGTCTTATACATCTCATTGTTGCAATGGGTCCACCTGTATCCCTATATCAACTACAGTGAAAACAGGGGTTATACCGTGGGGGAGGGACATATAAAGCAACAAAGAAATCATTTTATAAATATGTTGGAAACAATCGCAAGAAAGAAAAAACATTTGAGTCCTTATCTTGGGGTTTATTTCACCTAACATCAACTTATCTGACCGTTTCTTCTTGTCTCAAACACATACTAGTTATTGCAAATAAGGGAAACCATGGGACCTGTGTTTCTTTGGGCCTGGCTTACTTCACTTAATATAATTTTTTCCAAGTCTTTCCATTTCCTAACAAATGTGGCAATGTCATTCTTTCTGATGGAGGCATGGAATTCTATTGTGTATATGTACCACATTTTCATGATCCATTCATCTACTGAGGGGCACCTGTGTTGGTTCTATATCTTAGCTATGGTAAATAATGGTGCAATAAACATAGTTTTGCTGGTAGCTTTAGTATGATATTGTTTGTGATCATTTGGGTAAATGCCCAAGAGTGGGATTGCTGGGTAATAGGGGAGCTCTATGTGGAGTCTTTTGAGGAACCTCCATACTACTTTCCAAAGTGGTTGAACATGTTTACACTCCCACCAACAATGCAGTAGGGTTCCCTTCTGTCTATATCCGCTCTAGCATCTGTTTTTATTAGAGTTCTTGATTCTAGCCATTCTAACTGGGGTGAGGTGGTATCTCAATGTTGTTTTGATTTGCATTTCTTTTTTTTTAATTGTGAAAATACCGTACAGAGGGGTTACAATTACATGGGTAAAATAATGAGCACATTTCTTATCTAGCTTTGTAGCCTCCTCCTTTGTCTCCCCTTCCCAATCCTTCTTATCCTCCCCCCACCAAAGTTGTAAAGTTCGTTTTTCGACATAATGACTTGTACATCTCATTGTTGCAATGGGTCCTCCCGTATCCCTGTTTTAACGATTTGTTTTTTCCCTTCCCCTCCACATATACCAACATCATATATAGTGAAAGCAGGGGTTATACCATGGGGGAGGGACATACAAAGCAACAAAGACATAATCTTATAAATGTGTTAGAAACAATCCCATGAAAGATCTCTCTCTCTCTCTCTCTCTTTTGTCAGTCGTGGGGCTTGAGCTGTCCCTGAGCATTCAGCTCAGGGCTCATGCTCTGCCACTTGAGCCATAGTGCCACTTCTAGTTTTCTGGTGGTTTTTTTTATTGTGATTAAGTGGTTACATAATTCCCCAAATTTCCCAGTATTGTGGGATAATGATGCTCATTTAAAGTCACAAACTCATTCTAACTTTCCTGGAGCAAATTGTCTATCACGGTCTATAACATATAACAGTGTACACATATACACTATACATGTGATCAGCAGCATGGGGTTATTTAGTAGTGGTTTGACCAGATGAGTGGAAGTTCTTTGATTCTTAAGTCCTGTTAATTTTGTCGTATTACCTAACATTTTGGATTTAACATCCACTTATCAGGGAGACCATGTACCGTTTGTCTTTTTGCTCTTGGCTTACCTAGCTCAACATGATTTCTTCTAGCTCCATCCATTTCCCTGCAAATGCCATTATTTTGTCATTTCTAATGGCTGCATAATATTCCATTGTGTATATATACCACAATTTTTGAATCCATTCATCTGTGGTGGGGCATCTGGGTTGTTTCCGTATCCTAGCTATTGTGAACAGTGCTGCAATAAACATGGAGGTGCACGTGTCCTTGTATATTGGTTCCTGTTTTTCAAGGTAGATGCCTAGAGGTGGTATGACTGGGGCATAAGGGAGGTCAATCTTTAGCTTTCTGAGGACCCTCCAGACTGCTTTCCAAAGTGGTTGTATAAGTGTACATTCCCACCAGCAGTGTAATAGGGTTCCTCTTTCTCCGCATCCCCTCCAGCATTTGTTGTTGGCTGACGTGTGGATGTGGGACATTCTGACTGGGGTAAGGTGGTATCTCAGGGTTGTCTTTATTTGCATTTCCTTCACCACCAGGGATGATGAACCTTTCCTCATGTGTTTCTTTGCCATTTTTATTTCTTCATCTGAGAAGTCTCTCTTTAGTTCCCTTGCCCATTTAGTAATTGGTTTGTTAGGTTGGGAGGGATTAGTTTCTTGAGTTCCCTGTATATACAGGATTTAACCCCTTGTCTGATATATTGCTGGTAAATATTTTTTCCCAATTAGTTGGTTGTCTTTCTAGCTTGGTTGCGATAGCTTTAGCTGTGCAGAAGCTTTTTATTTTAAGGTAGTCCCATTTGTCCAGTCTCTCTCCAATTTGTTGTGACCCTGGGAACTCTGTTCAGGAAGTTCTTTCCTGTGCCTATTAGTTCAAGTGTCTCTCCTACTCTGTCCTGCAGTAGTTTCAGAGATTCAGGTTTGATGTTAAGGTCTTTAATCCATTTTGAGTTGATGTTGGTGCATGGTGATAGGCTGGGGTCCACTTTTAGTTTTCTGCAGGTGGCCGACTAGTTTTCCTAGCACCAATGATTGAAGAGTCTGTGTTTCTTCCATTGTATGTCTTTGGCTCTTTTGTCGAATATCAGCTGGCTGTAGGCCTGTGGATTTATTTCTGGATCTTCTATTCTGTTCCATTGGTCTTCGGGTCTGTTTTTGTGCTAGTACCATGCTGTCTTTGTTATTATAGCTCTATAGTAGAGTTTGAAGTTCGCATGTATATCCCTCCCATGTTGTCTTTATTCCCTAGAATTGTTTTTGCTATTCTAGGTCTTTTGTTGTTCCATATGAATTTTTGGACTGTTTTCTGTATTTCAGTGATGTACACCATTGGGATTTTAATAGGAATTGCATTGAATTTGTATATCAATTTTGGCAGTATTACCATTTTCACTATATTAAGTCTGCCTATCCAAGAGTATTGGAGGTCTTATGAGTACATTTCTTATCAAGCATTTTTGCCCCCTCCTTTGTTTCCTGGGAATTTTGCATCCCTTCCCATCTCTCTTCCCCCTCCTCCCCCCTCTCTCTCCCCTTCCCCCCTCCCCCCACCCGACAAAATTGTAAAGTTTGTTTTTCGACATAACGTGTTGTACATCTCATTGTTGCAATGGGTCCACCTGTATCCTTATTTAAACAATTTGTTTTTTTTCTTCCCCTCCACAAATTATACCAACATCAACTACAGTGAAAACAGGGGTTATACTGTGCGGGAGGGACATACAAAGCAACAAAAAAAATCATCTTATAAATATGTTAGAAACAATCACAAGAAAGAAAATCCATTTGAGTCCTTATCCTGGGGTTCATTTCATCTAACATCAATTTATCTGACCATTTCTGCTTGTCTAGTCTGTGTCTGATTTGCATTTCTTTTATGGCTTGGGAGGTTGAGCATTTTTTCATGTGTCTCAATAGACACATCCTTCTTTCCTTTTCAGAGAAGTTTCTCTTTAAGTTTTTAGCCCACTTATTTATTGGACAGTTGTTCTTTGAGGATTTTTTGTTGGGGGATTTAATTTTAGATATGAGACCCTTGTCCATTGTATGGCTAGTGAAGATCTTCTCCCAATTCGTGGGCTTTCAATTGAGCTTGCTAGCTATGTCCTTTGTCATGAAGAAGCCCTACAGGTTTATGCAATCCCATGTGTCCAACCTTTCTTTGATTTGTTGTGTTTCTGGGTCTCTATTAAGAAAATTTCGGTCTGTGGTCTGTGCCAAGGAGACCTAGGGTTTCTCCTATTCCATCCTGTAATGTTTTCAGAGTGTCTTCTTTGACTCCAAGTTCTTTGATCCATTTGGAGTTGATTCTGGTGCAGAGTGATATATAAGGATCTAGGTTTAGTTTTCTACAAGTGATTATACCACTTTGCCAGCACCATTTACTGAAGAGGCTGTCTTTCTTCCATTCTATTTTTTTGTTTGTTTTTTGGGGGAGGAGTCCGGTCGTGTGGCCTGAACTCTGGGCCTGGGCGCTGTCCCTCAGCTCTTCAGCTCAAGGCTAGCACTCTACCACTTGAGCCACAGCAGCACTTCCGGCTTTTTTCTTTTTGCTTATGTGGTGCTGAAGAATCGAACCAGGGCCTCATTCATGCAAGGCAAGCCCTCTACCACTGAGCCACCTTCCCAGCCCCCATTCTATTTTTTTTAGTTCCCCTTTCAAAGATTAGATTAGATTATGTCTGTGGGTTCATTTCTGGGTTTTCAATTCTATTCCATTGGTCCTGAGGTCTGTTCTTGTGCCAGTACCCAGCTGTTTTGATTACTATGGCTTTGTAGTAGAGTTTGAAATTTGGTATTGATTTCCTCCAGCACTGTTCTTTCTGTTAAGGATTGTTTTTGCTATTCAGAGTCTTTTATTGTTCTATATGAATTTTTGGATTGCCTCTTCTATTTCCTTGAAGAAAGAGGTTGTAATATTGATAGCTATCGCATTGAATTTGTACATAGCCTTGGGAAGTATTGCCATTTTCATGATGTTGATCTTTCCAATCCAGGATCATGGGAGGTTTTTCCACTTTCTAAGCTCTATTTTGGTTTCCTTTTTCAGGTTTTTAAAGTTTTCATCATAGAGGTCCTTCACTTCTTTGGTTAATTCCTAGGTATTTTATTTTTTATGGGGCTATTACAAATGGAATTGCTTTCCTGATTTCCGCCACACTTTTCTCATTGTTGGCATACAGAAAAGCTATTGATTTTTGAGGGTTAATTTTATACCCTGCTACTTTGCCAAAGTTTTGAATCAGCTTGAGTAATTTGGGAGTGGAGTCTGTGGGATTCTTCAAATAAAGATCATGTCATCCACAAAGAGGGAGAGTTTTACTTCCTTTTTCCCTATTTGGATCCCTTTTATGCTTATTGATGTAGGAACTCAGAGCTACAAACTTGCCTCTGAGTACTGCCTTTGCTGTGTCCCAGAGGAGCTTCTAATTTGTGTGTTCATTTTGTTGAATATCATGAACATTTGAATTTCCTTTCTAATCTCTTGCATGACCCATTCGTGATTCAGCAATGTGTTGTTCAGCCTCTATGTGTTACAGGACTTTCTTTGGTGGCTTTTGGTGTTGTTCTAATTTTATTCACTTGTGGTCTGAAAGAATGCAAGTATAACTTCAATGTTTCTGAATTTGGACAAGTATGCTTTGCTAAAATGTGGTCTATTTTAGAAAATGTTCCATGTGCTGCTGAGAAAAATGTTTATTGTGATGCTGCTGGGTGAAATATTCAGTAGATGCCTGTTAAATCTAGTTGATCTATTCAGTTGTTTAGATGTGCAGTTTCTCTGTTGAGTTTTGGTCAAGTTGATCCATCTAGTGGAGATAGTGGTATTGATTGCAATTTTCATTAGTGAGGATGGGCCAATCATTACCTTTCATTAATTTTTTGATCCACTCATTATTTAAAATAAAATAATATAATAGTAGAAATGATGTAAGGTAAATTTGCAAACCAATACTGGTTCCTTATTTCATGACAACTGACTATGCTTTCAGCTCTATAGATGTTCATCTATCTTCCAACAGCTTGGAGGAAAAGTCATACAATATGTGAAACTGAGCAAAGCTTTCCAGCTTTGAGGTCAGTAAAGATCAGATTCAATTTTGGATGGAGGTGTGAACTCATACAAATAACAGATGGTATAAATCAGACTTTTAATTCTCTTTGAGAGCCTGTTATTCCAGATTTACTAGCACACCTTGGTCAAGATTGATGTTTCCTACAAGTTCAGTCATTTTCCTGTTAACTAAAAAGGAGAGAAGGAAGGAGGAAAAGAAAGGAGAGCATCTATCAGTGTGTCTATTAATCTTTGCATGATGATTTTTTTGTCTTTAGCTATGGAGGTGCTTCACTGGCCTCTCCCTTTCTTCAGGTGTCCTTAAGTAGCAGCTTTATAGCTGTCCAGCAACCACAGCCTTGTGGTTTGTTTACTATTGTCCTCTTGTAAATTTGCCCTGAACTACTTCAGAAAGAGTTTTATACTCTTAGTTATTTTTCATTCTTAGAGCTATAATTTTAATTACAATGTATTTAATGTAATTGAAGACAATTGTTACGTTATAATTTACAGCTTTCTTCTTGCTTAGTATGTATTTTTCTGTGGTGTTGCTAACTTTTCCTTATACTGAATGACAA
Organism: Dipodomys ordii; assembly: GCF_000151885.1. Classification (NCBI taxonomy): domain Eukaryota; kingdom Metazoa; phylum Chordata; class Mammalia; order Rodentia; family Heteromyidae; genus Dipodomys; species Dipodomys ordii. The sequence continues at coordinate 3,233,436 of NW_012267380.1, forward strand.
TAAGTGCTCCTAAAGGAAGCTCAGGTCAGAAAAGGATCATTGGAATTTATACATTATTTCCAAGTATGTCATCCCTTTTTAGTTTATAAACAGATTAGACAAAGTTGATTAGACAAGTGAGGTACTTATGAAAAAGTGAAACTGATGAATTTAAAATATATATGAGCCTATAGCAGAACTACAGGGAAAAGCAAAGACACAACATGACGCCTCTGTGCTGTGCAGGTGCCCTGGCTAGTGCCATGGACCAAATCCCAGGACCTGTGTGGGAGGTTAGAAATATACCATTGAAAAGAAGGACTCTAGAGGAAGTCTGTACTCAAAAGGGGTGGGCTGGAGCCAAGGGAAAAGGGGTAGAGGAATGAAGAAGAGAGGGGGAGAAAAATGCAGAAGTATAATCTAAAAAATTAAGAAGAGTGAGGGAAGAGGTAGGGACAGAGTGGTGGAGAATTTTGAAAGAGGTGACACTGACCAAGATACATTGTATTTATAAACCCTTCTGTTAAATTGCAACTCCTTTCTACGACTACTTAAAGATGATTTAAAAAATTAATTAAAAAATAAGAAAGTAAGGATTCCCTTTCATGCTAATGTTGTGAAGGGAGATGTGGGCTGACTCTTTGGAGATGTATTAATCTATTCATGCTAGTTCTACTGACCATGTTACTTTTGCTATTATCAAAAAACCCACATCAAGTGATTAAATGCTAATATAGTTAAACTCAAATTATCTTGTACTCTTTAAGGGGTAAAACTATTTTTCAGTGAAAGATGAAGGAAGTACAACTTAAACTTAATGCTGCTGCATCTAAGTTCATTGTTGTAAATTATGGTGGTATAACTACAGAAATGAGTATTTGATTCCTGTTTTAGAGTATTTTAAAGTTGAGAGGTTAATTAGGACTTAAGTTCAATGCATCCCTTAACCATCACAAGTGAACATGTTAATTATTGCCATGTAGATGATTCTGAGGTCAAATATATTGTATAAGATATGAATGAGCATAATGCTTTTGACTCATACAGGCTGTTGTTTTGGGTTTTGAAAATTCTAAGCCTAATCTAGTGAGGCAAATGCTAATGGAATGTGTGATGGTTAAAATGCCCTTCCTCTACATAATGGGATTTGTAGATGTTTAAAGGGCGACATCTCATTCCCTTAGCTTCTCATTTATGTAGAAATCTCTGGGATTCCAGAAATTTTATTAAAAATCAGGACTATTGCAAATATCACAACTTATTCTAAGAAGTTTATACACAGTAGCTGATCACTGACTAATACTTGGTACCTGAACTGGATTAGAGAGTTGGCATAATTTAGGCTGGTGATACATGAACTTAACCATCTTCTAGCCTCCCCAGTATCATTTCAACACCTAGGAAATATGATTGACCAATTAAATAACCCACATTTTGTACCTTCCATATTTTGCTTATATTTTGTCATTCCATTCTTTCATTTAATTTCATGTAGCATTGTTAAATTATTTTTTTTCTTAGAAAATCACTAGCAATACATGTAACAGAAGAGTCTTTGAAGGGCCCAGAGTGCACTGATTAGAGACGTGTGCTCAGGCCCAGGCATTCCTCCGGAGCAGGAGGAGAGAGGTCCCATCCTAGGGGCTGCACATTGTGACCCCTGACTTGTCACTGTATTTTAGTCAGTTTTTCCAGTTGCATAATGAAAAATCTGGTTATTTTAGAGATAGCAATGCCTTGGTGTTTTACATAGATTTAAATACTCCTTGAGTTTATTTTTGAAATCTATCTCTGAGGTTCTTCTAGAGGTCCAGTTTGATGTCTGAGAGTTGGTATCAGATATGCTGTTTGCAAGAGAACTCTAATTCAATATAATTTTACCTTTTCACACCTTGAAACATGAACAAGTTTTCAATTTTCAACATTAAATTAAGTTGCTAAAAATTAAATGTTCATTCATATTTCTCATATAAAGTATAACTGATAAAATCCACAAAATTGATGAAATAAGAACAGGTTGTGATACTCTTCTTCATTTTTTTCTTCTTAATGTCCTTACAAAACCATACTTTAAATTTATTGAGATCTCCATCCCCTAAACAATCAGAAATATCTATCCATAGTTCATTTTGTGAGGGTTTCATTCTAATTCATTCTACATTTTGCTTTTGTTGGTTGTCTTTTTGTTTCCACAGTCTTGCTACATAAGGAACTGTGAAGGGTTTCAGGTACTACTGCCTCCCAGCTGTAGGTGACATCAGTCATGAACACTGAGTGCAGGTATGGTGACAAGGACATGATCTTGTCCGAGGTATGTAATTGCCTAGGAAGTAACAGTGATGACTTGTGTCTCTCTGCTCTTCCTCACAAGTGCTTGTCTAAGTATTAATTTCCACAGAAGGACCACTCTCTCTGTATCTCACATGCTGAAATCATGGGTTGTAAAGTCATGAGTGTCCCATATACCCTGTACACATTGGAGGCACTAGACACACTACTGTGATTTCAACTATGATTTCAAGTTACCAAGAGTGAAATTTCAGAATGATATGATTTAATACAGCTATGATTGAATCATTAGTTTCTACATTGTAGTTTCCATCTTCTTAATACTGAGTAATTGATGTTTTTGCTCAAATCATGGATTTACTATTCGTCGGTGGATCAGGAATGTGTCTAATGTTTTCCATGCAATTAATAACTGAGTATTTTAGGGATTATCTTATGAAAAGGGATCATATTTATTTCCCACTTCTTTACAGTTCCTACTATAAATTTATTGTTTAGATTTTAGAAAGATAAGTAAATTTAAAAATTATACAATTAAAAACCAGTATAAGGGTATACTTCCTCAGAAGGGCAAATTCATGGACCAACAAAATAAACACAAGGAAAAAGTACTCTAAAGGTAGGGGTGGTGGGATAAAATGAAGGAAGTAAACAAATGAAGAGAGGCAAGGAGGGGATAAGGCAGTCATAAAATTCAATGCACATCTTAGAAAATTAAGAAAATTGACATAAGAAATGGGGTTCAGAGGAGATGATGGAGAATAATGAAAGGGGTGATATAAAAAAGGAATATTTAGCTTTGCTTTGAAGATACTAAATTGAACTTCTATTTTCAATGTGCACATTGCCAAATAGCACACAACATAAAATTCAGTGTTTCTAAATCAAGGAATTGCTTTGTAAAACTTGGGAGAGGCTTGATGATTTGGCTATTGCTCATCGTGCACCTCAAAACGTGGTTATACAGATGTCTCCATTGTAAGCCGACTTTGATTTATTTTGAAGAGGGAGGTATGTTCCCAGAGTGATATAGAAGGATTATATGGGATATCTGATTTTGATTTTTGAGAAAACTCCAAGCTAATTTATTTTTTGTCGGTTGTGGAACTTGAACTCTGGGCCTGGGTGCTGTCCCTTAGCTATTCAGCTCGAGGCTAGAACTCTACCACTTGAGGTAGCACCACTTCTGGTTTTCTGGTGGTTAATTGGAGCTAAGTGTTTCATGGACTTTCCTGCCCGGGCTGGCTTTGAACCAGGATCCTCAGATCTAAGTGTTCTGAGTAGCTAGGATTACAGGCGTGAATCATCAGCATCCGACTTTGCAAACTAATTTCAATAGACTACATTCCCACCAGCAGTAAATAACAGTTCTATTCCCACTGCATCCTCACTAGTATTTGTTAGTGTGTGTGTGTGTGTGTGTGTGTGTGTGTGTGTGTGTGTGTGTGTGTGTGTTGATCCTGGGGCTTGAAATCAGGGCTTGGGCACTGTCTCTGAGATTCACTGCTAAAGGATGGTCATCTGGCACTTGAACCACAGTGCCACTTGCAGCTTTTTAAATCTTTCATGGACTTTTCTGCCCCAGCTGGCTTCAAACCATGACCCTCAGATCTCAGCCTTCTGAGTAGATAGGATTACAGGCCTAAGACACCTGTGCCCAGCTCCTATTTGTTTTCTTGATAACCATTCTTGGTGTAGTTTTGATTTGTATCTTCTTTATGCCTAGGAATGTTGAACAGTTGATCATGTATTTGCCATGTTACTTTGTTTGAAAAACAGATAATGAAAATATCCACTACTTGGTCATTAAGAATGAAATGATCTAATTTGCTTAAAAAATGCATAGACCTGGAGATGTTCATGTTGGGTGAAATCGGCCATTCACACAAAACAAGTAACACATTGTTTTCACTCATTTATGTAAACTAGGAGAAACAAAATCAAACCACCAAAGCCAATGATATAGAAGGGGGATTACTGTAGAGTGGGGTGTTTGTATGTGTTTGTACCTGACCAAATGCATTAAAAGCATTTGTTAAAATGCCATGGGCAATTTAATGTCAATGAAAACCTTAAAATGTTAATTTGGATATTTAGTGGCTTACATCACTCGTTTGATGTAAATCTTTTTTTTTGTTGGTCATGAGGCTTGAACTCTGAGCTTGGGTACTGTCCCTGCACTCTTCAGCTCAAAGCGAGCGCTTTACTGCTTGAGCCACAGCACTACTTCCAGTTTTCTAGTGGTTTATTGGAGGTAAGTCTCACAGACTTTCCTGCCCAGGCTGACTTTGAACCGAGATCCTCAGATCTCAGCTTCCTAAGTAACTAGGATAACTGGCAAGATGATGCAAATCTATGTCAGTAAAATTTCCTTATATTTTTTCTTAGAATCATAATTAATCATGATAGGTGTGTGCCTCATGTTCTGAATTATTTTGCCTTCCAAAAAGATTTTAGGACTAAAAGGGGGCAAGTGATATTCTGTTTTCTGTTTTTTGGTGTCATTTCATTTTGTTTAATTATAAAGATATGTAAGAGGGTTATTAGTTACAAATGTCAGATAATAGTACATTTCTTTTAAACAATTGTTTTCCTTGCCCATACTCACCCACAAGTTGTATAGTTTATTTTCAACATACAGTGATCTATTTTAAGCCAGTATTGTTTCTATTTAACCAAAGGGTCCTTCAGATATATTATGGATGTTACGAGGACAAAGGTAACAAGATTCCTGTAGAATGTGCCCATGGGCTCTTCAATATTGATATAACTGATGGAATATCAAAGCTTGTCTGAAATGATAGTAGCTCTTGGAAGGAGATACAGCACAACAGAACAAGCTTGGACTGATGTGGATGTGGAGTCATGTGATGGAAGGGGAACAGCCTCTGCTAAGATCCTCTCACATTCCTTCCCCAGCGTCAGATGGTCCATGTTAAAAAAAACCATACAATCACACAATCTCAGTGTTGTCACCAACCTTCAGAAAGAGGAGGTCTGGCTTTTTCAATACCAGCTATACATTTATTCTGAGTTTATAAGTTTATGCCTATATCCAGACCCTACTAAACATATCCTCTTTTTGGGTAGATCTGCAGGGGTCATCAGAATTTGTACTGTCACTGATTAATTCAAAATATGTGGATTTATGTGAAAAACTCGTGTTGCAGAAATGTACCTACCTGTACGGGGCCTAGGCTCTCTGTGCGGTTTCTGGTGTAGACTGCCTGAGTCCATAGAATAAACAACTCAAACTTGTTTCTTATAACATTCCCAGTTCAGCTTCTGGCTGATAGAGCTTTAAAGACTATGCAGGCCTGGGTCTCCTGCCTGCAAACCAACTCAATCCCGAGGTTGAGATCTAAGGATCCACTGTTCAAAGGCAGCCCTGACAGGAAAGTTTATGAGCCTCAAATAATTGAAAGTGACACTCTTGTAGAATGCTAACCTTGAGCAAATAAAGCTTAGGGACAGTGTCCAGACCCTGAATACAAACCCCACATCCATCACCACCAATAACACAGAGACTATCTAAAGCTTTTAATCATGAATTAAGCTGAATTTGAGACAAAATCTTGCCCCCCAAAGTGGCTCAAGTCAGGATAAGGCCCACATCCCATACTATCTCCCAAACCAACTATACTATTCTCCATCCCTGATGATTATTCTACATTCCAGCAAAAGGAACAATGAAAGGCTTTAGCATCTAACTCAAAAAGTCTCAATAAATTATTAGTCAACTGCCAACATTCTAGAGAACAGGCTGATCTGCTTCTATGCTTTCTGGAATTCAATGCAACTCAAACCGGTGACCCAGCAGAGCCAAGGATCACTAGACATGAATGGCAGCATGGCCTTCCTTGCAGACCCCTAGCATCCAGTGGCTGAGACAGCTTCTGTGAAGATTACCAGAGAAGTGTCAATGGCAGATATAAGACAAACTTAGGCTTTGCTAGTCAACATTCTGTCCTAGCTGAATAGCTAGCAAGCACAACAGATGATGTTCCAACCGAACCAAGTTCATTAGGTTGAACATCCTAGTAAGCTGTCTTCCCAGGCTTCCTTATTCTTACAAACCCAAAAGGCTTTGTGAAGTTTTTGTAGTGATTAAATGGACACAATAGGTGAAATGAGGGATTGAGGTGAGTCTTCAGTGGCATTATGTCATGTGCCCATCACTTCTAGAAGCTGCTTTGAGGAAGACCACAGACTGCCCATCCCTATCCCAGTTGAAGGCACAAAAAGAAGCCACTACATCTCATGACATGAAAAGACTGTATTAAGCAATTTGAGGAGGGAGATGTCAGTTGACAGAGATTGCACTCATTCACAAAAACCAGATTTGCTATGCACGGACTGGAGTTTGTCCTGAGGATATGAAATGTAAGATGCATGACTGACTAACCCACCAAGAAGACAGTGCCGTGGGCAATGGATGTGCTGGCCTGAGACATTTGTCCCCCTTGGCCTATGCTGGTAGGCATGGCTGAGTAGAGACACAGGCTTTCTGGGAAGCAAGTCTGTCCCAGCGTTGTTATGGTTTGTGGCTCTTCTGTCATTGAGAGGACGGCTATGGCCAGTGGGGCCGGTTTGGGGAAAAGAGACCTTGCTGGTTTTCACTTGGCCTCCTCCTTGGTAAGGAGGAGCCATGTGGGAGTGGGAATGTCTATCTGTGAGGGCTTGAAATTCTTTGTGGAAAGTTTTGTTGGAGGCAGAAGGCCTACGGTGAATTTCTTCTTCTAGGATTTTCCCAATGGTGTTCTTGAGTGTCTGGGCTTCAGGCCCTCTAACGTCTTGGGTTCTGCTTGTCATTAAGTCTTGGTTCTTGCTATTGGATGACTGGCTTTTTGAATTTGGCAGTGAGTCTGCCTGACTATTCTCTTTTATAGAAAAAATGGACATAAAAAACTTCTTTATCCGGTTTCCGAACTGAGACTCTGGGGGATGCTGTGCTTTCTCAGACACAGGTATGGAATCCTTCCTCACAGTTCTTGTTTTCCTGACCTGGGCAGGAGAGTTCAGCTTGCAGCTTTGTGAGGGCCTCATTCCTGCAGACTTGGCTTTCTGTGTTGTAGCTTTGGGCCTCTCACTGCTCTGTGTTTCGTCAGGACCCTGAAACATTTTGCTGTACCATAGGTGCTGGAGTTTAGATGACTTAGGTTCTTGCTTCGTGATGTGCCCTCCCCTTGATTCGGGAGTGCGTGGCTTATAGAAAGTAGATGTGCTACTTCCGGAAAGGTTCTGTGAGCTAGTCAGAGAACTCTGGGAAGCCAACATGTCGTCAGCAATCAGTACCTCAGGGCCACCATCTTGCAGGAATGCGTTAACATTGCAGTCCTGCAGGATATCATCAAAAGCAGTGCTTTCGCTAGTACTACTTGACCCTGCCTCCTGTTCTCTTGGGTGGTTAGAAATTGAAATTCTCGAGGAGTATGGTGTTTGTTTGGTCCTCAGAAGTTCTGAATTTCTGAGGTTCAAGTTATTGAAATCCATGTTACTGGGCTGTTTCTCTTCATCCTCATCCATTTCTGAGAGATCTTCTGTGTGCTCAGATTTGGGTGGAACAAAGACCTCTTGGATGGACACTCTGTGGCAGAGGTTTTCGTTCTCTTGTGTCAAAGACATGCCCATTGCTTGGCTTTTAACTGATTCTATACTGCTTCCCTCTGATCTTGGCACAATGTCATCGTGCCAATTTCTTCCTACTAGGATACAAGATTGAGTCTTAAAAAGCAGTCTACCTTCCTTTCTAGTTGGAGAGACCTCCAGGGGACCACAGTTATGATTATACTGTGTTCCCCTTGGGATTTCAGGTCGTGAATGTGGTTGAGAAGGTTGTATGGTATGGCCTTCAGTTTTTTCTCTCTCTATTTTTTGTTCTTTGGGAAGGGCTTCTCTCTGGCATGCACCTTCCTTCACTGTGTGGTTGGTCATGTAGGGAGAAGCTCCCTGTGAAGTTGGCACAGGGGGCACATTTTTCATAGTAAGGATGTTTATCGGTTTGAGAACCTTTAGGCATAAGCCCCACTGGTGCTTTGCCCAAAGCTTCTTGATATGCACATCTAGCAGCTGTCGAGTGGCAGCATCAATGTGGGAAACCTCCTGGGAGGAGCTCTTGCAGGTTTCCCTAATTTCCAAGGGTGGTTCTCTGCCAGTGTTCTTGCTAGAATTGGAGTTTTCAAGGGGGGCCAAGGCATGATCCGTCATGCCCCGGGAATGACTAACGTACATAGGGACCTTGTCCCTATTGATCTGCTCCCATTTAGTGGTGAGATGGGTTATTAGGGTGTCTCTTAGATAGTTATTTGAATGAGTTGGGGGAAAATATCCTGAATCACTACCTGGACTCATCAAGTCACTTTCTACTTTGCTCTGTGTGTTGGCCTCTAGAAAATCCCCTGAGCAGCTCTCTGCATCCCTGTCTAGAGCGCTCACTACTCTGCTCACAGAGTATTGCTGGTCCTTTCTAGAGTTCTCCCATCCCTGGGATACTGGGTATTTCTGAATATTCTGATAGCAATTATCTATAGATGTAGAGTTCTGTAAAGACATATGTTTGTTGTCTGTCTGATCTGCTCCTGTGAAATTCTCAGGAGGCAGCTGGATCTTGCCAGTTGTTTTACAGAGGTGCTGTAGGAGCCTCTCTTGGAGGTGATGTTCCAGCTTTTCCCTCATCTCAAGGCTGTTAAACTCACTTGAATGGTTGCTAGAGCCTCTCTGGTTCCAGGTGGCCTGATCTTGACTAAAGATTTTGTGAGACTGTTTGACCACAGAGGGTAAAATTCTATGACATTCTAGGTGTTTCTTCTCGAGATGATGTTCTAGCTGTTGAACAACAGGTGGGATAGTAGAGGACGTCACTGGAGGTGAAGGACAAGATTGGATTGGTGTAGAGAACGTGTCATGGGTACAGGCCTGGATCTCAGCCTCTGGGGAAGGCTGAGGCCAGGGTAAAGTTGGAGTGAAGGGTTGTGATTTGACCAAATGATGCAGTAAGGGCTGCTGTACAAAGTATGGTGGAGGTACGTTAGCTTGGACTTGTACCGGCACTAAGTGCAAGAAACTATTGAATAAAACAGAAGGTAAGTCTAGTGGATGACCAGACATTTGGACAGGAGCCACCAGGGACTCGCTGTGCAGGAAGGGAAGGCCCCAGAACAGTTGGCAGCATTTCTGCAAGACCATGGGGAAGAACAGCTCCTGAGAATCAGGAAGCTGCTGTGGTTTTCCCTCGGTGTTCCAGAGGGGCTGAGGGATGGCAGTGTCTTGTGCACTGCCCAGTGACTTCATCATGTTCCCCTGAGAATCCAGAGGGTGTTCTTTCTCCTGACAAGCTGATTTCAGCTTTGCCCTCTTACTAAGCACTCTGGCTGAAAAATCCAGGAGATCAGAGTTGAGGGCTGGAATAGGAGAAGGCACCCTAGAGCTGTTGGTTGGAGAGCTCTGTGGGGTGGTTTCTGGAGGGACTTCCCTGATGTCACATGGGGGAAGACCCGAGTGTGAGTCGTGCCTGGGTGGAGTGCAGGCCACAGGTGGAGGAAAATGAGAACAGGGAAAAGACTGTTCTCCTAGAGCAATGGACGGCTCCGGAGGCTGAGACACACTCTGGGATGTGTGTGACTCAACAGAAACTGAGGAGCCTATGTGGACTGGTGATAAGGTGGAGGCCAGAGGCTGCAAGCCACCGGATGAAGGAGATGGGGAAGCCTTCAGGGACACAGTGCTGGAGAAAGTGTCCTCCTCAGAGTCCCTTGCTGACAGGTGGGCTGTAGAAGATTCTGAGTTGAAAAATTCACCTAAGGCATCTCCTTTTAAGAAACGCTGGAAGCTTCTAGTGTCATCAAGTTTCCCTAGGGCGCTGTAGGAGACAGGAGACAAACTTCATTCAGCAACAGACAGACCCTGTATGGGCAAGGGTATTTACCTGCTGTCCGTGGCACCCACAGAACCACACCCTGACATTTATAAAGCCCTTACTTTTCTGCATCCTGTGGCTTCAGCCACATCCCAGGCCAACCTGAAATCTCCCTCAACCCTAAGACAATTCCATTCCCTGGGGTAGAAATGCAGGCACAGGGACATGTGGAAACCTTACCTACTCAGAAAGGAAGCTAAGTCATGTATCTCCTCAAGCTCTTCCCGAATCTCTCTGCAAACTAGAAACAGAGATGGTGGTTAGGCAGATAAGGCAGGGCCTCTGGAACCTAGAGGAGGCTGAAGGAAACATCTATTAAAGAACATGGAAGATCACATTGGATCCCAGATCTGTATCCATGGCTGCAAGATGGCTACCAGTGCTAAGAGGGCATATAGAGGGGTAGTGCTTCTTTATTTACAAGGGACCACCTGCCCTGCAAACCTCCATAACCTGCACAACCTCTTGGGGGACCCGGAAAAGGACATCTCATTGCTAATACAGTTTTTAGGGAATTGAATTGGGCCACATGTGGGCTTGAAGTTCACAGCTCCTCATCAAGTCAGTGTTACCTCTCAGCCTCTCAGTCCCTCCCCCTGTATGACACACCTCCACATCATCAGTGTGACCTCACAGCCTCCTAGCCCCTCCCCCTGTGTGACACACATCCACATCATCAGTGTGACCTCACAGCCTCCTAGCCCCGCCCTGTGTGACACACCTCCACATCATCAGTGTGACCTCACAGCCTCTTAGCCCCGCCCTGTGTGACACACATCCACACCATCAGTGTGACCTCACAGCCTCTCAGCCCCTCCTCCTGTGTGCCATACCTCCATATCATCAGTGTTACCTCACAGCCTCTCAGCCCCTCCCATTTCTTATGATGCATGTCACAGCTTCATTCCACGCAGAGAACCTGAGAAGTGTCTCCAGTTCTGGTTTCTTTCCCAGGACTCTAAGGTTTTACACACTGAAATACTTGGTGGCCTGGCTCTTGCTGACAGAGACTGAGATCAAATTCCCTTGGGAGAAAGTGCGGAGCCTACCTTTCAGAGCAGCACGTTTCTTCCTGCACTTGATCTGGCCTCTTTTCTCCACAGAATACTGAGAGATGAGAAAAACGTGACTTAGACCTCTTTACTTTTTTCTTTTCCCTAGACAAGTTGAGATATTTGGTGTTTCTGGATAAAATGATGTCTTCACCTGTGTCCCTGCATTTCCTTTCTACACAGTTAGTGTGGCTGTTAATTGTTTCTGTTTTTCTTATATGAGATAGACAGCAAAGATCACCTCAGTGCTTTTTCTATTCTCAGGACCAAGACCCTGATTTCCAGGTGCCTTTCAGCTTCCAGGTTGGCTTTTCCTTCCTGAGTCCAAAGGTGACCTTAGCCTCTGGTGGGAGGTTGACATGGGCTTTGAACAGCCCTCTAATCAGCCTAACACTGGGGAGAGTGCAGTTTTCAGGCACCTGCTGTGACATAGGGCTGAGTGTTCAGGTCCTCAGCTCTCAGGACCTCAGTCCTTGGTTGCTGAGTTTCAGGGTTTGAATTAACCCTGGTACTTGCTGCACACCACACAGCTGTTCTGAGAGCTCAGCATACTACCTTATGCTACTGACATTTGCCCTGTGCTGATAGTGCCTAGGAGAAGATGGCTCTCTTCTTTTCTGGAATTTCCCCTCTAGAAGCCTTGCTACTTGTTTTGAAGTGAAAACATCAGAAAACAAAAGAACCATTTAAAAATTATCATTAAGTAGTTGTACACAAGAGTTGCCATTTCACAAAGCAGTTTGTGAATATCATGTATCTTGATCACTGTTAATTCCACAGTGTCTCCCTTTCCTCTCCCACTCACCCCTTTCCCTTCTTACTGTGATAGATTATAACATTGGATTCTTGTCTACATTTCCTCCTCTTCTCCCTTGACTACCCTCTTTCCCTTTGAAGCCTCCCCACCCTGTCAATTACTTATTTCCTGTTTTGTTATTTTACTGAACTTGGATTTTTGGCTTTCTAATGAATTCCACTTTGAGATCTCCTTTGACTCTACCATATCTCAGTCAATACATTTGTGTACACATACATAATACCCACCGTATTTGTGAGTATATAAGCTAAATCTAGCTTCCACATATAAAGGAAAACATGGATCTTTTGTCTCTCTGGGCCTGACTTAATTCACTTAATTTTCCCAAGTCTTCCATTTCTTTACAGATGCTACAATATCATTTTTTCTAATGGATAAGTAAAACTCAATTATATATATATATATATATATATATATATATATACATACACACACATACACACACAGACATATATATAAATACACATGTATTTTTGGGTGGTCTGTCCTTAGAGATCTTACCTGAGTCAGTTTGTTCTTTCTCTCAGGTGTTGGTGAGGATGGATTTTCCTTGAAGCAGGGAAGTAGCAGTAGCAGGAGGTAGAGCCCCACGCCACCCACAATGGCAAGGATCATATCCATTGCAAAGGTGGCGAGTTCCGGGCTCAGCCATGGTATAGCAACGCTTTTCAGTGACAAGAGAAGATTCTCCATCATCTGAATCGCAATATTGCTCTTGAGCAACTGAGCTCTGGGAGTTTCTTTGGCAATATATAGTAAATGAAGGCCTACATCACAAAGACCTGGTTTTCTATTAAGTCACAGGGGGGGGGGGAGTGATGTGTCACAAAGCCCTACCCCTGCCACTAGCTCAGCAAGTCCTTGGTTCTTGGGCCCTCTAGATTCCTACCTCCAAATTCACCTGCTCAACCTGTCAGAGCCATACTTCCATCCATTTCCGGTGCCTTTCCCCTTGAACTGAGACATAAACTGTTTCTTTGGAGATCACTGCTTACAGTCCATATTGTTAACAGTTTTTGAAAATTTAGACTTTACTCTGGAATTTGTGTTGTTGACTTTGTTTTGTAGTCTCAAAATGACCCCTGTCTGCAACTCCCAACTCTCCCATATTACTGGAAATTCAGTTCCCTGAATTCAATGTCAATTCAATATTAGTGAGATTAATGTCTTAAGAGTAAAGGAAATAAAGGTTTATTAATTTGCAGGCAAAATGAGACCTACTTGAGCTATTGTCTGAGAAAGAAGAGCAGTCCTTGTGGGTAGGGGAAGAAGGAGGCTTTTATGGACAGGTCCAGGAGCATGGACTTCCTGATGGATTTAAGTGCTGAGGCATGAAGGTCCGGCCTAATGGTGGTCTTGGGCCTGTTTATTTCATAATGTGTTAACCAGCAGTCTCCAGAGATGTAGTCCTTGTCCTAAATGTTTCTTCAATATTTTGGAAAGCAAGATGATGAGAGGAGTGTGGTAACCTTGACTGAAGGTATGAAAATCATCCTGAGTTTCCTCTCCTAGGGAATGGTAAGTAGTTGGGGGGATAGGAGAGTGAGAAATAAGAAAAATGCTGCCTTCAAAAAATTCAAGTAACTAGATGCATCCTGGTTAAGTCATGAGCTAAATCTTCATATGTGAACATATTCAGATGTCAGTTCCTGTTATATTTTCCCCACTTTCAATTTTACCCACCAATTTCTTTGAAAAGACTTATTGTCCATGTCTAGCTGCTTCCTGCTGAAATGGAGTAATGTCCTAGGATGACTTGGTTTCTCTCAGCTGTAATCCCAGCTAAGGAGGAGACAGCAGTAGAGGTCTGAAGTCCAAAGCTGACTTTAAGGAAAAATACCAGAAAGATAACGGAAAAATATTCGAAAAATAACTAAAAAGCTAGAAAAAGGAAGGGCCCTAGCTCTGTCTAGTGTGAGGTCCTGAGTTCCAATCATACTACTGCCAAACAAAACAACCTATTAAAGCTAGCAAGGAACTATGGTTCCATGTTCTTCACATTTCTACCAATATCAGCTTTCTGTTGTGTTTGGTTTGTCATGTGTGCTACTCTTGGGCTTGAACCCAGGTATAAGCTCTGTTCCTGTGCTTTCTGTTGAAGGCTAGCCATCTGCAAATGGAGCCACAGCTCCACTTGCTTCTGCTTGTTTTATAACAGCTATCCTAGTGGATGTAAAGGGGTGAGACCCTGTGGTTTTGCCTTTTCCCAACGACTTGTGATGTTTCATGAGGCTGTACATCTGCTGTGGAAAAATTCCAGTTGATGCCCTGTGCCATTTTCTGATTAGGTTTATTTTTAATTTATCTTATTATTTTGTGCCAGTTCTAGGGCTTGAACTAAGGTTCTGGGTGCTGTCCTTGTGTTTTTGTGCTCAAGGTTAGTGCTCTACACAGCTCCGCTCCTGGCGCTCTCTCTCTCTCTCTCTGTGTAGCTATGTGTGTGATAAATTGGAGATAAAATTCTTACATGCTTTGCTGACTTGGCTGACTTTGATCTGTGATCCTCAGATCTCTTTTCTTGAATAGCCAGGATTATAGACATGAGCCACTGGTGCCCAGCAGTTCAAAGGTTTTTAGTCATTTAGTGATATGTCTCATTCCCAAGCTGGAATAGACATAGTAAAGTGGTAACACCAGAGAAGCTTTTGTTCTATGTAATTATTTCCTTAAAGCCACAGTAGTTTATTCTGTCCTAACCTCTCATTTTGAATGAATATGCAAGTTTACTAAAGGGAGTGCTCAATATTTTGCACTGTGTGAAAATATCACTCAGCTCATAACTCACTTCCTTAGTCCGAAGCATATTGAACCATTGAAGAGGACGTATGGACTGGACCCAGTGTGTGAGCACAGTTGAGTCTCTAAGGGCTCCTGCCAGGCTCAACCTGGCAAATGTGCGGGGTTTATGTCTGGTCTGCACTTCCTCGCAGACACCAGCAGGGGCGCTCGCGGCACCAAGTGGCGATAGTGTCCCAAGGAGCATCTGGGTTGGAGGCTCAGCAGGCTCCAGGGCACAGAGCAGTGTGCTGGAGGGTTGCGGTGGGGTTTACAGGTTGAAGCTTATTTTGGGTGTGCTCTGCCTACTTGAAACACACAGGAGAAGAGAGCAGCAAGGAGGCGTTAGCACCAAGCGGAGGACTGGAGTGATGGCCAGTGGAGGACACTCAGACGCAGACATGGCCCTGCCGCCCTCTTCAGGATGCTCGTGATTCTTTCTATGCAGACCTGGAACCCAGGAGTGGCGGGATACATTCGTGAGTGCAGAAAGTCGTTTAAAACCTGTATCAGAAACTGAGAAAACGCCATTGTATTACTATAAACTTTTATGAAAACCGTGGCTGACCTGCTTCTGAAAATGAAGCTAGCACGAGGTGGTTTATAGTTGATTTTCCCTCCTAAGTCCGGAAGATGAAAGTACTTTTGACTCTGGGAGCCCAGGTGTCTTGCAGCCCCCAAGAAAGCTCTCATTGTGGTAAAGTTAGCAGGAGCATGTTGAGAGAGGAGAGAATAGGATGGGATTGCTGGACAGGAAGGTCAAGCCAGTGTCGTCACTGGTGTTTTGGTGTGGATAAATCTTCCAGGAACTTTGTTACTAAAAGAAATCACTGGCCCTGGCCCAGGTGGCTTGGTTCTGCATTAGCATCATAGGTATATGGAGTTGGCACTCCACCCAGTAGGCAGACCAGAGAGGTGCAGGGCTGCCAGGTGGGCACAGACTCCTCAGGCACAGAGAACAGACAGGTAAAGGGAAGCACCACCATCTGAGACTTTCTTCTTTTTCTTTTTTTTATTGTGAAAATACTGTACAGAGCAGTTACAATTACATGGGCAGGATAATGAGTACATTTCTTATCAAGCATTGTAGCCTCCTCCTTTGTTTCCCCCTCCCATCCCTTCCCAACCCCCCAATCCTCCCACCCCACCCCCCAGACCCCCCACCAGAGTTGTAAAGTTCTTTTTCGACATAATGACTTGTAAATCTCATTGTTGCCATGGGTCCACCTGTATCCCTATTTAAATGATTTGTTTTTCCCCTTCCCCTCCACAAATTATACTGACTACAGTGAAAGCAGGGGTTATACTGTGGGGGAGGGACATACAAAGCAACAAAGAAATAATCTTATAAATGAGGCTTTTTTCTTTTTTTTTTAAAAATTAAGATCAATGATTTGACTTTAAAAATGTTTATTGTATTGTTAAGGTGATATGTAGAGTGTTTACAGTTACACAAGTCAGGTAAAAAGTACATTTCTTTTTGGACAATGTCATCCTTTCTCTCGCTCTCTCCTAGTTTTTCCCTCCCATCCTCACCCATAGTTCTGTAGTTCATTTTCAACATAGTGTCCAGCGAGTACCTTGCAGCATTTGTTCATCCTTTGGCCTTCCATTTCTGTGTTTGGAGACTTTCTTAAACGAGAAAAAGCCTACCTGGATCTCAGCTCTTCTAACAGTGTCTGTGCTGTGTGTTCTGATTTGCTGTGCTCCTGATTCTGGAGTTTTCTGTGTGGTAACGTTCATTTCTCAGTTCTGCACAGGCACCATGAAATTGTAGCTAAACAGAGCAAGAAAATTAACAGGCATGTAACCTTATAATTAAAAAGTTCCAGAAAGGGCTGGGAAGGTGGCTCAGTGGTAGAGCGCTTGCCTTGCATGCCTGAGGCCCTGGGTTCGATTCCTCAGCACCACATAAGCAAAAAGAATAAAAGCTGGAAGTGGCACTGTAGCTCAAGTTGTAGAGCACTAGCCTTGAGCTGAAGAGCTGAGGGACAGCGCCCAGGCCCAGAGTTCAGGCCCCACGACCAGACCCAAAAACAAAATTAAAAAAAAAAAAGAAGTGGAGGGAGGAAAAGGAGAGACTTGGGGAGTGGAGACAGATACAGCAGGAGGGGAAAGTGCCTGAGCAGAGCAGGGCAGACCTGAGTAGGCCAGGGCAAGCCTGGGGAGGTATTTGGGGGACCTAGTCCAGAGGTCATTTGGGGTTTCCTCAAGAGGCTTTTTGGACGTCCTCCAGAGGTCATTTGGGGTCTCCTTGAGAGGCCATTTGGGACCTTTCTCTAGAGTGGAGAGGCGCCTCCTGGCGCAGGGTGAGGCAGGCCTGTGGATAGTGGAGAGGCTGCAGAGAAGGAGGGAGGGAAGAAAAGGAAAAGCCTTCCCCTTCAGAGCTTTGCGGCTTTGGAGGTCCGGGGTTGGAGGTTTGCAGACTGACTGACTAATTGGTGGTTTGCAGACCAACTAATAAGATCGGGGCTGCCTATTGGAGACTTGGAGGTTTGATGGTTGAGGCTGCTCTTGGTTCTGGGTACCTAGCCCAGGACAATGTAGTCGCAGGACCCCTTTCTGGTGTAAATAGTGTAAATAAATTTGTTTGTTATGTGAACCGTGCCTCGAAGGATTTTCTCACTCTTTAGAGGTCATTGGCATACCTGTGCCACTTGTTTCCAACCCCTGAGCCATGTAGGGCTCTTTGAAATGCATGAAAAATCCTCTTTGGCTCTGGACTGGGCTTCTAATGAATCTTTAGATAATATTAGGGAAATCTAGAACCCTTCAATATAGAGTATATCTGTGATATTGTAGTCTGCATTTATGTAGCTTAAATATTTTTTGCTCATCATGGGTCTTGAACTCAGGGCCTGGATGCTGTCCTGAGCTTTTTTGCTCAAGGTTAGAACTGTACCATTTTGAACCACAGAGCCACTTCTGTTTTTTGGAGGATGATGAATTGGAGATAAGAGTCTCATGGACTTTTTCTGTGTGGGCTAGCTTTAAACTGTGATCCTTAGATCTCAGCCTCCTGAGAGGCTAGGATTACAGGCATGATCCACTGGCACCCAGCTATGAAACTTAAGAAAATTTTAAAACAATATAAATGTCATAGCATTTTGTAAATTTTTTTATTGTGAAAACACCGTACAGAGGGGTTACAATTACATGAGCAAGGTAATGAGTACATTTCTTATTTTTTATTATGAAAATACTGTACAGAGGGGTTACAATTACATGGACAAGAAAATGAATACATTTCTTTTTCTTTTTTTTAATTTCAATGAATTTATAGTTCAGGCTCACAAAATATAACAAGATGAAAACTGTCAGAAGTAAAATATATACATAATGGAAACAAAAGGTTGATTTTTTTTTTTTTTTTTTGTCAATCGTGGGGCTTGGACTCAGGGCTTGGGTGCTGTCCCTGCGCTCTTCGGCTCAAGACAAGCGCTCTAGCGCCACTTTTGGTTTTCCAGTGGTTTATGGGAGATAAGAGTCTCACAGAGTTTCCTGCCCAGGCTGGCTTTGAACTGCGATCCTCAGATCTCAGCCTCCTGAGTAGCTAGGATTATAGGCATGAGCCACCAGCATCCAACAGGTTATTTTATTTGATTTTAGTTTGTTTTGTTGTTATTGCCATGCTAGGGGTTAAACCTTGGACCTTGCACATGCTGAGCTACATCCCAGAAATGAGAAATAATAAATATATGCGGTGGATGTTTTTGGGGGTTGTTGCTGTGGGCTCTGGGGCTTGAACTCAGGGCTTGGCATTGTTTTTGAGCTTGTTTTGCTTAAGGCTAGTACTGTACCACTAAGCCACAACTCCACTTCTGAATTTTTTGGGTAGTTTATTAGAGATAAGACTCTCATGGACTTTCTTGCTCAGGTTGGCTTTGAACCATGATTCTCAGATCTCAGCCCCTTCAGTAGCTAGGATTATAGGTATGAACCACTGGTGCCCTGCTAAATGTATGTTTTTTTTAAGCCATCAAAGCTGTGGTAATTTGTACAGAAGCATTAGAAAGCTAATATATCTATATTATCTAATTAGCCATCTATATTAGCAAGATATTTTATTTTATTCCAGTCCTCAGGTTCTGTGTACTGTCCCTGAGTTGTTTTTTTTCTCTAAGTTGGCACTCTATCATATGAGCCACATCTCTACTTCTGGGTTTTTGGACATAAAGTCTCACAGACTTTCTTGCTTGGTCTGGTTTCAAACCATGTTCCTCAAATCTCAGTCTCCCAAGTAGCTAGGATTACAAGCATGAGCCACAGGTGTACAGCTTAAAACCAAGACATTTTTAACACTGATAATGTAGAGATGATTGGATTGTTTAGGAGTCTATTGGTAATGTTGCATGATATGCAGATATTCAGGTGAGGGTAGACATTTGTAGTTTATAAGGTGCTGAAGTATGGATCATAAATAGCCTACAAAGGTTCATTTGTTAAAAGATTTAGTCCCCAGTTGCCATGATTTTGAGGTGACAGAAACATTTACAGGTGTGTGGTGGTGGGAGGCCCTGTGTTTACTGTGGGAGCATGTCCTTGAAGGAGATTGTAGGACTCTCGCCCCTTCTCAGTTTTCTTTTCCTCATCTTCTTTCATGAAGTGGCAGTCCTATTCCACCACATGTTTCTTTTTGAATACATTTCTTATCAAGCACTGTTGCCTCCTCCTTTGTTTCCCCTGACCATCACTTCGCACTCCCCTCCCCCTCCACTCCCCATCCCTGCACCAAAGTTTAAAGTTCGTTTTTTTGACATAATCTCTTGTATATCTCATTGTTGCAATGGGTCCACCTGTATCCCTATTTAAACAATTTGTTTTTTCCCTTCCCCTCCACAAATTATAACAAAATCAAATACAGTGAAAACAGGTGTTATACCATGGGGGGGGGACGGACATACAAAGCAACAATGAAATCATCTTATAAATATGTTAGGAACAATAGCAAGAAAGGAAAACCATTTAGTCCTTATCTTAGGGTTCATTTCCCTAACATCACCTTATCTGACCTTTTCTGCTTGTCTCAGACATATACTAGTTATTGCAAATAAGGGAAACCATGGGACCTATGTTTCTTTAAGCCTGGCTTCACTTAATATATCTTTTCCAAGTCTTTCCATTTCCTAACAAATGGGGCAATGTCATTCTTTCTGATGGAGGCATACAATTTTTATTGTGTATATGTACCACATTTTCCTGATCCATTCATCTTCTAAGGGGCATCAGGGTTGGTTCCATATCTTAGTTATGGTAAATAATACTGCAATAACCACAGTTGTGCTGGTAGCTTTAGTACAGTCTTGTTTGTGATCATTTGGGTAAATGCCCAAAAGTGGGATTGCTGCGTCATAGGGGAGCTCTATGTGGTGTCTTTTGAGGAACCTCCATACTGCTTTCCAAAATGGTTGAACAAGTTTACAATTGTACCTCTATTTTTCAAACCATCTTCAGCAAATTTACCCAAAATAGTAGTTTGACAGAGATACATCTCTTGAATTTGTAATTACCAACTTCAAATTCTGAGAGAAAGTAAGTATAAGAGATTAAGAAGATCTTTACTAGCCATACAACGGACAAGGGTCTCATATCTAAAATATACTTGGAACTCAAAAAATTAAACCCCCCAACAACAAATCCTCAAAGAATAAGTGGGCTAAAGACTTAAAGAGAAACTTCTCTGAAGAGGAAAGAAGGATGGCCAATAGATATATGAAGAAATGTTCAACATCCCTAGCCATAAAAGAAATGCAAATCAAAACAACATTGAGATATCACCTCACCCCAGTTAGAACGGCAAAAATCAAGAACTCTAACAACAACAGATGCTGGAGGGGATGTGGACAGAAGGGAACCTTACTTCATTGTTGGTGGGAGTGTAAACTTGTTCAACCACTTTGGAAAGCAGTATGGAGGTTCCTCAAAAGACTCCACATAGAACTCCCCTATGACCCAGCAATCCTACTTTTGGGCATTTACCCAAATGTTTACAAACAAGACCACACTAAAGCTACCAGCACAACTATGTTTATTGCAGCATTATTTACCATAGCTTACTTATTTTCTTCAATGTTTAACATAAGTTTTTGTTCCTGACCTTGAAAGAAATACTTTTTTCTCTATTCAATAATCAGTCGCTGGCATTAAGTTTTAGTTACTAGTATAAGCCAATCATTACTTTTACAAACCAGTCATTTGTCAAAATAAAATTATATAATAATTTCAGTTAAGCAAAATGGAAGTAAATTCTCACAACTGTTCACTAGGTATTGATTTCATGACACCTATGCTTTAAGCACAATGTCTATTTACATATCTTCTATTTGCATGGAGAAAATGTTGTATGATGTGTGAAACTGTGCATTTCTTTCTAGTGTAACCCCTCTGGATAGGTTCAATTCTGGTCAAATTGAAATACTTACACCATGGGAAACAGCAAATGCTACAAATTAGGTTTAATAATCAATCTGAACCTGTAGTTAGCAGTTACTTGCATATCTCAGTGAAAACTGATGTTTGTTACAAATTCAAGCATTTTTCTACCTGTTAACTCAAAAAGAAGGGAGATGAGAAAGTAGAGAGTAGGAACACTTTTCTCAGTGCGTCTCTAGCCTGTGAGGGATGATGATGTTTTTGTTGTTGTTCAGACAAGTGCGATGCTCCACTGGCCTCTGCCTTGCCCCGGGCATCCTTCAGCAGCAGCTCAGAGCTGTCCAGCAGCCACGGCCCTGGATTTGCTAGTCTACATAGGACAGATGGTGAGTCTGCTATTGTCAATCCACTCTGATCTCTTCCAAAGACTTTGTATTCTTAGCTATTTTCCATATAGCTGCAAAACTACTTATACTGAAATTTAAGGAAAGGACCCGTCATGTTATCATTTGTTAGCTTTCTTCTTGCTAATAAGTTTGTGTTTATTTTGTTTTGGTATCTTTCCCCTGTACTGAATGACAATAAGTGCTGATGAGGAAAACTCAGCCAGAAAAGAAATATTTGAGGTCATAGATTATTTCCAATTATTTCATCTTTTTTAGTTTTAAAATACCATGTGTCTGGTAAAGTAAGCTGATCATAAGAAAAATATCACCAAAACTAAAATAAAGAAAAGACACGAGGCAATTTCAGAGCTACTGGGTAAAGTAACCAAGGTAGCACATGATGCCTCTGTGATGTGTAGGAGCCATGGCTTGTGATAGGTAGATGCCTGAGTCCCAGTACCTCAGTGGGAGGAAGCCAGAAATGTAGCATTGAAAATAAGGATTCCTGTCCATCCTAACCATGTGAAGGGAGGTACAAGATCACTCTCTGAAGATGTATTAATGCCAATCTAGTATTGCTAAGTACATTGCTTTTCCTATTGAGCAAGTAACACTTTAGTAGATTAAACAATTGAAAGCATTGAGAACTCACAAGTTCTGTTACTTTCTTTCTTTCCTTCTTTCTTGTTTTTTATCTTTCCTCCTACTAAGAGATTTCAATTCCTTAGTGGTCAGGTTTTGAGTATAATGCATTTTGATGAAACTAAATGCCAACTAAAGTTATATTTTTAAAATAATAATTTCTTTTCTAATATCTCAACTTCCTAATGATTCCAAATTATTATAATAAGTGAGTAAACACTGAAGTTTTAAAGAGACTCAATGCTTGTATGTTGTGTTTCTGATTTTTAGAGTCAGAAACTTAAGAGCCTGGGCCCCTTGCTTTGAGCACTGGGTACTTTAGAGGCTCTAAACACTAGGAAGAAAAATTCAAAGTAGAAGTTTAACTTAGTTCCAATATATTTAATGAAAACAACTCACATTTGACATATCATTATAACATGCCTATTTAATCACCATGCAAAGTTTATCTTCTATGTTGGGGCTTCTTCATATGTTTAAATTAAACATTAGGGAGATTAAGAACTCTCTAATGGGGCTGGGAAGGTGGCTGTGGTAGAATGCTTGCTTGGATCTGGGTTTGATTCCTCAGCACCACATCAGCAGAAAAAGTGTGAAGTTGCACTGTGGTCCAAGTGGTAGAGGGCTATAACCTTGAGCTGAAGAGCTGAGGAACAGTGCCCTGGCCCAGATTTCAGGCCTTACAACCAATAAAAAACAAAAAACAAAAAAATAAAATAAACTCCCTAATGAAACAGCTGGTGATTGTAGAGATGGTAACAGGTTAGTATCATTTAATGTAGAATTAATACTCTAAGAGTTTATATTTGAAATCCTATATTGTGATTTTTCCTAGAGTTTCTGTGATGAGAACAGGCTGGACTTGCTTTAGTTACTGTAGCATTGGTCAAACAGATAGCTTTTCAGCTGTATATAGTCTTTGAGAAAGTAGCCTTTTCTCCACAGCTTGTGCTCTGGAAAATTGCTGGAAGGCACAGAGAAGTCAGTCAGCAAATACCTGGACCAGTCTAGAACAGGGTTCTCCAGTTTTTTCATCCTCACATCCAGAAATATTGCATGCAAATAACTGACATTGTTTCCTAAGAAAAAGGGAACTAAAGCAAAGGCTTTAACCCTCTATGACATAAGCAGAGTGGTAAAGAAGCCTCAGGGTTGAGCCCAGAGGTCTGAGCAGGTGTCCTGGGAGCTAATTGTCTCTTCCCTGTAGACACCTTCGATTTTGAAGGAAGACCATGCTTCCCTCACCCTCTCCCCACTTGCCATATCATGTTCTGGAACTCTAATGAGTCATTATGGGGAGAGGAAGGAATATAGCTAGATGATATCCCATTTGAAACAATATTACAGTGACCTTGGAGAGAAGCTTGGCTTGGCACAAGTTTCAATGTAGCATTTCTTGCTTGACCTCTATACCTCCTGAAGAATGGGACTACCTTTCAATTCACATTAGCATACTTAGGATTTGTACCCTCTGTATATCTCTGCTCTTGTCCTTATTAAAATTTCAGGAAGACACAAACTTATTTTCACTTTTCACATAGTGAGTCTCCTTTTTGTGAAGTGATAAAGTATTTTAGGGCGGTGTCCACCCTGGGGCAGCAGGAACAGTGGTCATTTTTATTAATCACTGGCAGAGGAAGGTGGGCCCAGCCCACACCTGTGAATTTCTGTCAGCCTTTCATCTCCCTTGGGAAGCATCTGCCTGTGTGTCAGGATTCTGCTAGAGGTGAGCAAGCTGTTACATCAAAATAAGATAGGAACTTACAGTATGTCTTCCACCATTAAAAGTATTATCTAGGTAGGCCATTGATAAGAACAGTCCAATTCCTGGAATGGGTACCACTAAAATGGAATTACCCTTTAATAGAAGCCTCACAGGATCCTAAAAGCATACTGGCAAAGCACACTGCCAAGAGCAGCCAGTGTGATTTCAGGAGGGGATTGTGGTGAAGAACCCCTGTGTTGTGAGCAATGTCATATATAATATCAAATTTTATTGAATAGCAATGAATATGAAATATATGTTGATTTGGTTGATGTTAATTCACTCTGTTCAGGAAGTTCCTGCCTGTGCCTATAAGTTCAAGTGTCTCCTACTTGGTCCTGCAGTAGTTTCAGAGATTCAGGTTTGATGTTAAGGTCTTTAATACATTTTGAGTTGATATTGGTGCATGGTGAAAGGCTGGGGTCCACTTTTAGTTTTCTGCAGGTGGCTGCCTAGTTTTCCCAGCACCAATGGTTGAAGAGGCTGTGTTTCTTCCATTGTATGTCTTTGGCTCCTTTGTCAAATATCAGCTGACTGTAGGCCCGTGGATTTATTTCTGGATCTTCTATTCTGTTCCATTGGTCTTTGGGTCTGTTTTTGTGACAGTACCATGTTGTCTTTGTTATTATGGCTCTATAGTAGAGTTTGAAGTTCGGCATGGATATCTCTCCCATGTTGTCTTTATTCCCTAGAATTGTTTTGGCTATTCTTTAAAAGCACATCAATTTCTGATAGGTTTTCTTTCTTTAGAAAGTATAACTTTTGAAAATAGTTCTTTATCATTGTTTGCATATCTTGTGTATTTGTTGTGATTTTTCCTGTGGCATCCCTGATCTTGTTAATTTGGGTTTCCTCTCTTCTTTTCTTAATTAATCTTGCCAAATGTCTATCAATTTTATTTATTTTCTCAAAGAACCAGCTTTTTAAAATTAATTTTATTTATAATTTTTATATTCTCTAGCTCACTAATTTCTGCTCTTAGTTTGATTTTCTGGCTCTGTCTAGTAACTTTAGGTTCCATTTTTTCATGTTTTTTTCTAGCTGTTTTAATTGTAACGAGATTATTTACTTGGTTGGTCTCTATTTTCTTGATGTGGGCACTGAGGATGATATATTTGCCCCTCAAGACTGCTTTTGTGTCCCACAAATTTCTTTGTGATGGTCTTCATTTTCATTGAATTGTAGGAACTTTTTAATTTCTTCTGCTACCCAGGTTGCTTAGAAGTGTGCTGTTCAATTTCCATGTATTTAAGTAATTTCTGCAGTATGCTTTGTAATTGAGAACTAGCTTGATTCCACTGTGGTCTGATAGGATACAGGGGATTATGTCAATCCCCTTGTACTTGCTTTGAGTTCCTTGCATGAACTATGATATGGTCTATTTTGGAGAAATTTCCATGAGCTGCTGAGAAGAATGTGTACTGTATTGTTTTAGGGTAAAATACTCGGTAGATGTCAGTTAGTTCTTCTTGAAGTATGGCCTCACTTAATTCGGTAGCTTCTTTGTCAATCCTCTGGTTAAATTTATATTTCTTAAGAATAAATAATGATGAGCTGGGAATGTGGCTCAGTGGTAGAGTGCTTGCGTTGCATGCCTGAGGCCCTGGGTTCGATTCCTCAGCACCACATAAGCAAAAAAGAAAAAAGCCGGAAGTGGTGCTGTGGCTCAAGTGGTAGAGCGCTAGCCTTGAGCTGAAGAGCTGAGGGACAGCGCCCAGGCCCAGAGTTCAGGCCCCATGACCTGACCCCCCCCCCCAAAAAAAAAAAGAATAATGAAAGTATCTTTATGTTTTTGATTTGTGTTCCTACACAAGACTATTTAGAGAAGGTCCTTTTTCAAAACAATCAAATTGGTTTCACTAAGCATGCTTAGTCTTCCTTAGACAACAGGACTTTGCAAGGTTTTTAAGGAATTCTGTAGCTCATTTTGAGTCAGCTCATTATGAAGTCTGGCCCAGAAGCAAGTTTCCAGTTCTTTATTGCATGCTTAACTCATAAGGCAGGCATCCTGAAAAAGGAAAGCCTATAATATAAGCCTATAATAATAGCAACTCTATCCCATATTTCTTTGTCAAACGCTTTTCATGGGTCAGATGTATCCATGCTTCAAGTACAGATTTTAAGGTGGTGCCGACTGTCATCAAGAGATTGAATTATACAGAAGTTATAGGCACTGGTCAGGATCCACAAAGGTATACTTGGATTCAAATTCCATTCTTCCTTTTTAATGGCTGGGTAGGCTTGGCTTCTTTCTCTGTATGCTGTAGACATGATGTGAGATAAGAGCTTGGAGTGGTGGAGTTATAGAAATATTGGCCAAAAGAAAATTTTTGTAAAGAATTATTATTTCAAAGTATTTGTGTTTCACCATGGTGACTGTTGGCAGCAATGTAGTATATTTTGGAAGTGATTGAGGGAACATTTAAAGTTGTATCATCAGAAAAATGAACACTAGGTAATCTATATATTGTGTGGTCTGATTTGGCTTTCCCATAATATATACATATTTGAAAACATAATGTTGTATATGATGAATACCTACTCTTCTGTTAAATATCTAGATAATGACTAAATATGTAATAGATTGTTATGAGTAAAGGAAAGGAGCATGTTATGTAAAGGAAAGGAGCATGTGCCAGCTGGGATGGCCACCCCTATCAGCTGGACTGAGAAGGTAGTGTAGGTCTTGGCCTGCTGACCATGAAGAACTTTCTGCAGCATCACATCAGACTTCTCTGAGATGAATCAGACAACTGAGATGAATCAGGACAATAATAATACTACTCAATAATCCTGTCTAAACACAAACATAAAAAATGCCCCCGACACTAAAATGACCAAACACCCTTCTCTCCTGAATAAAAAAACATGTATAATTTATTTTTTAAAAACTAACTTTGATTTTGTCAGTTGTGGGGCTTGAACTCATGGCCTGGGTGCTCTCCCTAAGCTCTTTTGCTCAAGGCTAGCACTCTACCACTTTGAGCTACAACTCCACTTCCAAGTGCCTATTATTATTATTTACCGTTTCCACATCAAATCTTATTCTACTCTTCCTGCTTTTTAGATAATTACTGGAAAACCAATTACGGAATCACTTCTACTTTCTACCAGTTTCAAATCTGGATCAACATTCCACTTGTATGAATTCCCCCCCAACCACTGAAACATGAGCCTGCACCCCAGTCTTTGCTTACACTCACTGGCTGTGATGCCACACAGGTTTCAATCATTCATGGTCCTTCAAACAGTAACAAGCCTTTATACCCAATCTCCCTTGGCTAAAGTCATGATGGTGTTTGGGTAGAGGGCGCACTTATGAGGAGTGAGCTAGTTAGTCCATGTTTTAACACTCATTGAGTATTATATATTCAGCATTTCAGAGTTTTGTAGCCAGAGATAAGGAAACTCAGAGTTTGTGCGGCTGGGAGGTGGTTCTGGTTTTCTTTCTTAGCTCCAAAGCCCATTGGCTGCTATAACACATTGCCCTGCTTTGATTAATCTCTGCTTCTCTTCCATCCCTCTCTTTAGGGGGTAACATGATTTGCTCCTGGGATTCTGATTCTGTCTTGATCAATGTTTAAATAAAAAATCATTTTCCTAACACATATATTTCAGTGTATGTACAAGCATTTAAAGCTGTGTAATGCTTGTCACCTCTCAGCATTCTGTTAGGCTTATCAGTGTTAATTCAACCTGTTTGGGTTTTCATTTTTTAAATGCCTTTTAAAATCTAATTTTAGGGTAGATACATTCAGATGTATTCTGGAAAGCTTATAAAAATGTTTTATTGTTTGTAGGTTAACCATTGCTTTTTCATTTCCCAACTGATGTGACAAAACTTTCATTGAATAATCACAAAGCCTTGATGATCAGCAGAGGGAAAGCAGATATTGTAAGACTTTTGGAAATCTTAAAAAAAAGGCAACCAAGATTCAGAAACTAACTGGGACCATTAGAACATTGACTGGCTCACTCATGAAGGACTGGTATTCAGGACTGCTTGCTAGCTTCCTGCTAATTGTCCTTGTTTCTTTTGATGCTTTAGGAACATCTAAAATAAGCAGACCGAAACACTCAGATTACAGAGATTAATGCATGCCTAATCTGTAAGTGCTTTAATCAATCACCCATTTTCAAGTATGAGCTTATTTTGAAAATGTAAAGAAAGCTCCAGTCCTCTGGTGTATGCTGAAATTTTCCTCATAAAGGTGTTTGAGAAATCCATGATTAAAATAGTCATCTTCATCTCAAATTACTCTTTTCTTTATTCTTATTACATGATAATGTTTAAGATTTTGTCAGAGTACTCAAAAGATTCAAGCATATTTTAATAGAGAAGGCACAAAGAGTTCATTTATTTTGGGAAAATGATTGTAAGGTATATTATAGAGGTTTTAAACTTGTTTTGTTGCTGAATGAAAATTCACTAAGATAGCAGAGAACTAATTTATTAAGACAGTACCATTGACTTGCTCAATGTTACAAAGCCTCATAAAAACAAGAGTCAGTATAAAATCACAACTCAAATGCTAATGCTTTGCACATGGCATTTTCTGCGACAAGAGTGAAAAGACTACTCATGTTTGTCGAATGATCTCTAAGTAGAAATTATGCTCACATGGCCAAAGAAACCACTACACAGAAGAGTAGGAAGTACAAAAGCTGCTTTACCAAGAAAATGCTTTTGCAAAAATTAATAAATTAACCCTCATTTTTGGAATGAAGGGATGTATATGATTAAGAAGAAAGACTAGTTGGCTTTACATTAAGAGAAAAGTTCTAATTAAACTATCTTTACAAAACTACGGTAGATGTTTAACTGGATTGGAAATGTGGTCATATAAAGTATTTCTCTTCATCACAAAAGTTCCATGTATTAAAGATTTACACAGTCCATAGGCAGGGCTTATTAAATCTAGAAACATTTCCTGTTAATTAATTAATTTATTTTTCCTAAACAGTAACTCTTTTAAAAAGGATCTCGAAAAACTTGAGCAGAATTGTCATACTCTGCAATGAAATGCTTCAGCTCTTCAATACACCGCTTACCTATATCTTGCAAATTCTGCCTCAGAGCAAACTGTATAGTTTGTTCTAATGAAGGATCTTTTGCAATCAACATTTTCACCACCACCCCGAAAGTTTCACAGTCTTGCTGGTAAACCCGTTCAATCTCCTTCATTTTGGATGCTATTGCTTTAGAGCGACTGTCTAGTTGAGCATCTTCAAATAATTCTATCCAATCTGTTGTGTTAGACACAGTTTCTTCAGGCTGCTCAATGACTAATGGCGTGTCAGGTACCCTCTTTGAGGAAGGAAGTGCTGAAGAGCTCCAAGTTGAAGTGTCTTGTGATGTTTTCAAAGACTGAGCAGATCTCTCTCTTCTTCTGTTCTGTGACTGGTAGAATGGATAATGTTTGTTCCGTTCTGGAGAATAGCTCCTGCTGCTGACACTGGAGCCAGATCTGCTGTGTGGAGAGTCCTTTTGACCTCCAGGCGACTCTCTGGAAAATGAAGCATCCCTTTTATGGGAAGAATGGTCCCATGAATAATGTGAAGAGTACAAACTGTTGCTTCTAACACCATCTCTCTGGTCCTTCATGGTGGCTAGACAGCAAATAGGAAAGAAACAGATAATCAGAGCTTTAATCTACTGATGTAAACCATGGTGACTGATCCATTTTGACATGAAATACATTTTATTTCATGTTTCTTGTTGGCTAGTCACATTGCTTTTTCCTCTGAACTTTATGTTCTCCTGGGGTTAATCAGTTTCAAACATCATCAACTGACTTAACATTTCTCTATTCTAACATTTTCACACTCTATGTATCAACCATCTTTTTCACTGTTTTCTATTTCCTTTTCCCAGATTTACTTTATAGTGAAGTGAAAAAGTATAGGTAATCAAGAAACATTAATTAAACTCAGTCATACTTTAAAATTGCCTATGTTATTTTCCATAGATAAAGCCTTTCTTGGTCCTGGGTTCTTGTTTATGTACAGCATTCCGTAACTCTTCTGGAGAGGATAAATGAATGGGGATTCATTTATGTTAATTAACTAGATGAAATTAACTAGAGATGTTATTGGAAACTGTGTTTGTATAGTCTCTTTTCTTTATCTTTGAATGATGTTTTTGGTTTGTTACTGAACATTTGGATTGTTAACTTTGTTAACTTTTTAACACCAATTTAAATATTTCTCCACTGCATTTTTTGTGTCCTCTAGAAAAATAAATTCAAGTCCATTGTCATAGGCCAGCTGTCAGTACACACCTCTAGTTTTGACATTTCTCTTTATACCCAAGGTTGTTTAACTTCATTGTAAATTTCTTTGTGTGTGTGTGTGTCCGGTCGTGGGGCCTGAACACTGGGCCTGAGCTCTGTCCCTCAGCTCTTCAGCTCAAGGCTAGCGCTCTACCACTTGAGCCACAGTGCCACTTCTGGCTTTTTTCTTTTTTTGCTTATGTGATGCTGAAGAATCGAACCCAGGGCCTCATGCATGCAAGGCAAGCGCTCTACCACTGAGCCACCTTCCCAGCCCCTCATTGTAAATTTCTTAAGCATGACTTTACTGATGCTAAATATTATCTGGTAACACCATTGTAATGTGCTCATCTCTACCTTTGCAATTGAACAAAAATTCCATTAATATTTTTCAAATATTTCTTCTCCAGCTTTCTCTCTCATATAATTTATGGGAACTCTTACAGAAGAGTAAGTACTATATAGAACAACATGGTCAACTATGAAGGTAATGCAAAACAGCCATATCATTTATGTAGCCTCACGTAGAAGCAAAAAGAAATGAGTAATGTGACTTTTCATGTATCTGTTTCAGCACAAATATTCAACACTATTTCAATATGTAATTAACATAACAAGCACTAGTGACTTTTCTGAATTATTTGGACCACATCTCATGTTAGACTATCCCCATTCCAAATGCAGAGATTACAGAGCATAAAACTGTGTGTCTCTTAGCCATTTTTTGGTATATTTTTATCCTTGTTTGTCTCTGTGGCAAATTCACTGTTTTTTCTTTACACTGAATGTATTCCAGTTTTTTTTTAATTTTTAGTTCAATAACTGTAAATAACTTTCAACTTCCTACTTGGTTCATTGCTACATTATGGGAAATGTTCTTTTCTCATTTTTTCACCACTTTTCAATTTATATTATCATTGTAAATTTTCTAAAGAAATTAAACTTGCATTAAAAATTTTAAAGTTTCATATTCATTTTAAACCTTTGTCAGAAGAGTTCCATAAAATTAATTGCATGGGAAATGAGTTCACTCAACTTTTTTTGTTTCTCTTGGATGTGTAATTTCTCAAATGTTTTGCAGTTTCCTTCCTTCCTGCCTTCCTGTCTTCTTTCCTTTAGTAGGGCATGAGCCTAAGGCCTTGTATTCTTATTGAGCTTTTGTTGCTCAAGGCTGGCAATTTACCACTGGAGTTACTCCTCCACTCCCAGCTTTTTGCTGCTTAACTGGTGAAAACATTCTCAGATTGGAATTTATAACTGCAAGATTATTTGTTTTCTGTTTGTTTTCTGTTGTGTTATTTATGTCAAAGCCCCCACCATTAATTCCTAACTGTGTAGCAGTTTTGAACTAGTGTGCATCCCTGGGAGACTTAATTGAAATTCAAGTCTTGCAATCTTTTCTCAATCTCAGTTTTCCATGATAACAAAGAACCTGATTTGATATCTGAGCTGTTTCTCAGGAAGTCCCTGCCGCCCCCTCTCCCCCCACTACTGTTTTTTCCCCTGCTTGCCAGCTAGTCCATGAGATCTCTG
The DNA here is from genome assembly GCF_000151885.1 of Dipodomys ordii. Lineage (NCBI taxonomy): Eukaryota > Metazoa > Chordata > Mammalia > Rodentia > Heteromyidae > Dipodomys > Dipodomys ordii. The sequence goes on from NW_012267380.1 coordinate 3,265,233, forward strand.
CACTGTAAAATGAGTTCCCTGAAAGTAGAGACTGGTGTTGACACATGCATAATCAAGACCACAATAGCAGGTACAAAACATGTTGAAAGCAATCCTGAATAAATGGAAACTCTGGGGAAGAAGTCTTGCTTTAGATAGTTAGCCTGTCTATACTCAGTATATTTAGTTCCTGCATCATTATGCAGAAGGACCAGTTTTTTTTTAATTTAATTTAATTTTATTTGTGAACATACTGTACAGAGGGGTTACAATTACATGGGCAGGATAATGCGTACATTTCTTACCAAGCATTGCAGCCTCCTCCTTTG
>NW_012267380.1:3267900-3270633 GCF_000151885.1 Dipodomys ordii
CCTGTTAGATCGTGGTGTATGATTTTTTGGATGAATTGTTGAAGTCGATTGGCCAAAATTTTGTTGAGAAGTTTTGCATCAATGTTCATCAAAGAAATGGATCTATTGTTCTCTTTCTTTGATGAGTCCCTGCCCGGTTTTGGGATGAGGGTTATGATGGCTTCATAGAATGTGTTCGGTAGTGAACTTTCTCTTTCAATTTCATTGAAGAGTTGGAGGAGTATTGGTATGAGCTCTGCTTTGAAGGCCTTGTAAAATTCCTCTGTAAAACCATCTGGTCCTGGACTTTTCTTAGCTGGGAGGTCTCTTATTGCTCTTTCTATTTCAATGCTTGATATGGGCCTGCTAAGATGGTTTAACTCATCTTGGTTTAGTTTTGGCATGTCAATATTTGCTAAGAAAAAGGAGGACCAGTTTTTTTTTTACTTTTTTAAATTTTATTTTCTTGTAAAGATGCTCTACAGAGAGGTTACAGTTATATCAGTAAGATAATGAGTACATTTCTTGTCAAGCATTGTTACCCCCACCTCTGTTTTTCTCCTACTATTCCTTCTCTCCACCACCTCCCCCAACTCCTCCCCCCCACAAAGTTCATTCCCAGTATAGTGTCTTGTGAGTATCATTGTTGCAATGGGTTACCCTGTGTCTTTGTTTCGGTGTTTTGTTATTCCCTTTCCCCTCCCCAAATTAGATAAATGTATGTACAAGATGCAGGGTACCAAAACCAAATACATTGACAACAGAGATATACCGAAGGAAGAAAAACATACAAAAGAAACAAAAAAACCTCGCATAGTACATTAAAAACAGCAATAACAAAGAAAAACCTCTTAGGTCCATATCTTGGGGTTCATTTCACTAGGCATTATCTTAAGGTCATATGGACATAGCTTTTGAGCTTTTCTGCTCATCTGATAAGATTCTGAAGGACCAGTTTTTTAAATACAGATCCACATCTCAGGAAACCTGCAGAATCAGCTTTACTTTTGGCCTAGAATGTCTGTCTGGTTTCTGATTTGTGGTTAGACTGACCTTATTATGCTTCTGCACATTTCTTTTTGCCCTTAATCTTTTAAATAAAATTATTTATGTAGATATTCAAATATTCACACACGTATGTGTGTGTACAAAAACACATTGTATTGTATTTGTAGCAGAGATTCTTTGAAGCTTGGCTTTCCTACCCCATTTTACCACAGACTGAGTTAAGAACTGACCATTGGGCAATCCTGTAATCCTAGATATTCAGGAGGATGTGATCTTTGATTTCTGGCATAAAGCAATTTCCAGGCAGACAGTCCTTAGAACTTGAAATGCTAATGAGCCAGAGAAATGTTAGAAGTGGGGGAACGTCTCAAGATGTAGAGTACCAGCCATGACTAGAGTCGCACAAAAAAGACTTCAAGACCCTGTACACGCACGCACACACACACACACACACACACACACACACACACACACACTATTAGAGAGAGTTGAGAGAGAGAACACACAGTGAGAAACACAAAGAATAGATTACATCTAAAAAAACTGTAGACTTTAAAAGTGAATTGGAGATTAAAAAAGAAAACAATTAACATTGAAGATTGTGAATTTAGATCACAAGTTAATAAGTCCAACAAAACCTGATACTTTCTTCATCATAGAATGTCTTCATTTTACATTGAACCAAAAATCGTATTTGCACTGAACATAGAATTCTAGGTAATCATGAAGATTTTAAATATATTCAATTTATTCTGACCTCCATAATTTTTGCCCAAAAGTCTATTTTAAGTCTTATTCTCTAGTTGCTTTTCCAGATTTTTTTGTTGTAGTGATTGTTTAGCATCTTATTATTGTTCTTAGTTTTGAATAGGAAAGATTTCTTTTGATCCATTTTGTTTGGCATTTGTTCAATGCATAGATATACAGGTATAATATAGTGGTATATGCTATTCCCATATTTATGGAGTTTTCTTTCATTACTTTTGTATATTTATTTGACTCCATTTCTTCTGGTCTTTATTACATAAATATAAAAATTGATATTGTCCCATAAGTCTCTAATGTACTGTTCAGTTCTTTCCAAATTTTTATGCTGTTCATATTGCATAAGTACTATAGTTCCATCCCCAGATTTACTTACTTTTTCTTCTGTTACCTCCATTCTGCCATTTAGTCCATCACAGAGGTTTATTTTTTATCCTATTTTAACACCTAATTTTTCTCCTTTATATATATCCTTTCTTCCCATAGGTTTTCTATAATTTGATTTAACTATACTGTTCACCTTTAAGTAACATATTTAAAGTGATGCCTAAAAAATACTGAAATTTCTATAACATTCAATACCTGTTTATTATTAGATTTACAAAATAACTCAACTGTATGGAACTGACTTACTCAGCAATAACTCTGTTAAACACTTCTCGGCTTCTGAATTATTTTCATTTTAACTACAATAGCCTATTTTTATATCCACCATGGTTTTGCTGAAAAATTCAAATAACTATCTTTAGAAGTTAACCTACAAAGAAATTAACTTACAAAGAAAACTGAATTTTTTTTATTGTGAAAAATACTATACAGAGGGGTTAAAATTACATGGGCAAGATAATGAGTACATTTCTTATCAAGCGTTGTAGCCTCCTCCTTTGTTTCCCCTTCCCATCCCTTCCCATCCTCCCCCTGCCCCCCCAATCCTCCCCGTTTCCCATCCCCCACCCCGCACCAAAGTTGCAAAGTTCGTTT
>NW_012267380.1:3271388-3301628 GCF_000151885.1 Dipodomys ordii
GTTCCCTTCTGTCCACATCCCCTCCAGCATCTGTTGTTATTAGAGTTCTTGATTTTAGCCATTCTAACTGGGGTGAGGTGGTATCTCAATGTTGTCTTGATTTGCAAGAAAACTATATTTTTATCTTGCTAAATGCAAAGATTTCAACTGACTTCTCAGTTCACTTGCTAGATAAGCATTTGTTTTTCTCTATTTTTCATGTATATGCTGGTCCTGACACTTGACCTCTGTGTCTGGGCACAGTCCCAGAACTTTTTCCCCTACAGCTAGTGCTCTACTACTTGATCCACAGCTCCACATCTGGCTTTTTGCTACTTAATTGGAGATAAGAGTCACATAGACTTTCCTGCTCCAATTGGCTTTCACCTCTGTTCCTATGATCTCAGCCTCCTGAGCACTTAGGATTACAGATTTAAGCCACTGATATCAGCCTTGAATTACTTTTTAAATAAAGCGAGAGATGTGAAGAGAAGCTAGGAGAAAAATGACTATTAATATTGAAGAAAATCACTGTCTGTCTCAAGTAATTATCTTAACATTTCTCTCACCATTGCTTAGTTAAGTATGCAGTTTAAAACTTAGTAAAAGTAAGGAACATTTGGAAACTAACAGAAAAGTTTGCAAAGACATAATTTCCACATGAGTTGCAATGGTAATAGTACAAAGAAGCATGAAAAGATGTTTGAGAGTTCTGATAACATGGAATTCCCTAACAGCATAGTGACTGAAGATATACATAGGCTCAGACCACACTTTTACAGGGAAAAATATGAAAGCATGGTTTACTAATGTATCAATAATGAAATGATGAAAATGTCCACATAGAATGAATAGTAATTGATGCTCATTCAGGAATAAATGTAATGAAGATTGCTCCAGACTCTTCTAAAATCTTGAGAATGTGTGACACCCTGGAAGCCACTCACTCCAAACTGGCAACTGCAAGTTGCTTTCAGAGCACACAAAGTAACAAGGGATTTTATTTACAAATTTATTGTAAGATGAGAAAAAAAGGAAACAATGAAAAGATGATGCAAAATAACACATATCTGGCTTTTGATAAGGAAAGCACTGATATTTAGACATGTGCACATAAGGAGATGATATATGCTAAGAACATGTGTGTGCTCATCCATGTACCTCCATGTTTTATGTGGTTTTAAAGTATGTGCATCTGCATGTCGCCATATCTAGACACTACTAGTTTTGACCTCAAATAAGTAACATGAGCTCAACTGTGTTTGCTCCATACCTATAATTAAATACTGTAAATATCTGAGAACACATAATAATGAAAAGAAATTAAAGAAATTAAATGCTGAAGCATTTGTAAAGTACTTAATAAGGTTCCATTGGTTATGCCCACTATTACGCCTGTCATTTTCTACTATCTTTTGTCAACACAGTCTCAAATTTGTTAGCCAACAGAAGCCAAATGTATAGCAAATGCTAAGCTAGCTTCAGACTGTGATTATCTAGTTTTACCTCCCAAGTAGCTGGGATTGCAGTCTGTACCACCACATCAGGCTCAGTAGTGTAGAAATTTCAGTCAAAATCACACAATGTTGCCAATAAAGGTTAGACATTTATGTGCCATTTCATTTGACCATTTTGAGGTTCAGAAGTAACAAGTGCCTGTTGCTTAAAAAGAAAGGGGATTATAAGGAGATGATAGTTTCTTTCTTTCTTTTTTTTTTTTTTTGGGTCCAGTCCTGGGGCCTGAACTCTGGGCCTGAGTGCTGTTCCTCAGCTCTTCAGCTCAAGGCTAGCACTCTACCACTTGAGCCACAGCGCCACTTCCGGCTTTTTTTCTTTTTGCTTATGTGGTGCTGAGGAATCGAACCCAGGGCCTCAGGCATGCAAGGCATGCGCTCTATCACTGAGCCACTTTCCCAGCCCCGAGGAGATGATAGTTTCTTAATAAAGGGGATTATACATTTTTGTGTGCCAGCATTCAGAAACTAATGCTGTCTTGTGTAACTAACTAGGCATAAATACATGTCTGGTCCTGGCTAACCTTAGAACATTAGCAGAGCCAGGCGTTGGTGGCTCACACCTGTTATCCTAGGCTGAGATCTGAGGATCATGGTTCAAAGCCAGCAGGAAAGTCTGTGAGATGCTTATCTACATTAAACCACTAGAAAACTGGAAGTGGCTCTGTGGCTCAAAGGGCAGAGTGCTTGCCTTGAGCTGAAGAGTGCAGGGACAGCACCCAGGCCCAAAGATCAAGTCCCACGACTGCCAAAAAAAAAAAAAAAGAATATTAGCAGAGAAACCACTAAGCACCTCTCAAGTGCGAAGTCTAATGGCATCTTGTGCATCTTTTGTGTCTTTGTTATCCCTGTCATTCAAGCTATGACAGAAAGCATAAAGTAGATGGATGGGATGCAGTTCAGCCACAGCCCAGGCAAAAACAGACCTGATGACACAAATAACCAGGGTGAGGGATGCTTCAGTGCTGGAGCACTTTCCAGCAAGTGAAATGACCAGAGTTCAAATTACAGTATCACAAAACTAAATAAATAAACAAATGAGCAAACTAAATTCCAAAGGGTCCAGAACTCAAATGGAGGCATTCATGTTTTCAAGCTCTCTCAAGTGTTGCACCTCATGCTATGTGGTTTTGTTTCAATGACATTGATGGCACTCTCTTTCTGCGTGTGATACTGAGTAGGGAAGGACAACTTCCTCCTTTCAGGTCATCTGGATGGCTTCAGGAAATGCAGCCTGAGGCCCATGTCCTAGAAGTTGTATTTAGCTCAATAATGTTTTTTAATCTACACTTTTCAGGATATATTGTGCAGGAAAGTAAAGTACTTTCCCAAAGTAAAGATACTCTGAAAAGATTTTACTTTGCAGCTTTTCAACTATCACTTGAGGGTTACTAGACCAATGAAGAAGAAAGAAATCGAATAAATTTTATGAATGCACTAACAAAATGGCAATGAATGACGCATAGTAATAAATGGAATACATAAAAGATCACCAACAATAGAGAATGTCTTATTTCATGTTATGGAGACAGTCGTGAACCTGTAGGCAGAGCTCCTTACACAGAATTGTGGTGGTAATTCCTCCTTTACTAATGACCTCTGGAGAGCCAGACAGCCCATCCAGGTACAGTGACAGGTGGACAAAAGAAGTTTATTTACACTATTTCCACCAGAAAGGGGCTTCTGACTACCTTGTCCTGGGCTAGATACCCAGAACCAAGAGTAGCCTCGACCACCAAACCTCCAAGCCTCCAATAGGCAGGCCCGACCTTTCTTAGTTGGTCTGCAAACCATCAATTGGTTGATCTGCAAACCTCCAACTCCAGACCTCCAAACCTCCAAACCTCCAAACCTCCAAAGGGGAAGACTTTTCCTTTTCTTCCCTTCCTCCTTCTCGGCAGGACTCCACTCTCCATGGGCCCGCCCTGCTCTGCTCTGGGAGGCGCCTCTCCACAGGCCTCTCTAGAGAAAGGTCCCAAATGGCCCCTCGAGGAGGCCCCAAATGACCTCTCAAGGCTTGCTCTGCCCTACCCAGGCCTGCCCTGCTCCAGCAGGCTTTCCCAGGCAACAATCTCTCCCTCCACTCCTACTCCTCTTCTCGTAGCTCTCCTTTCCTCTCTCAGGACTCCCCATCTTTCCCTTACTCTCCTCTCTTCAGGACTCCCTGTCTCCTCTGGACTCCCCTTTCGGTGCATGGCACACCCCGCTGAGAGGTTACCTTAGCCTCTCAATGCCCTACTCTGTCAGGTGGCCCAGCCTGTGGAGCAGTGAGGCTATGCCCTGCCCCCTTCGGCAGACCAGGCCAAGGGGCCACACTGATTGTTGGGCCCCACTGGTTATTACACTTTCAAGGGCACAGTGGGGTCTAATGGACAGTCAAAGTGTGTGGAGTTGAGGCCCAGCCCCGATGGGCTAGAAAGCTTCATAGAAGCATTTACCTTGAATACCACATTCTAGTTTGAAAGCCCTGTTAAGGAGTATTGTGTGGCTGATTGCTGTCTGTTTCTACAGCATATTGTAGAAATTTAAATTCCAAATAGAAACAAGTAGAAGTACATGGTCTAACTGTTGTCACTGTCGATAAAACACAATGTTTTCTCTAGTTGCAAATAGTTTTCATAATTGGACTTTTGATGTACCATGTAAAGAACAAAATCACAGAAGGGTAGTAATTGTTTTGAAAATACTTTGAAATAAAAAGGAATGTTTAGAACAAGCTGGTCACATCCTCTTAGCAGAAATTCGACATTCTGTTAGGACCCATGCTTTAATTAGAAGCTGGCTGAAGCAAGAGAGCTCTCATGTAGATCTCCAGATGGCTGTAAGGAGGCCTGTGGTGCCTTCAGCACACCCTTGATGTCAGGAATCACACTCTCAGGTACAGACCCATTGATCTGCAGTGAGGGGTCTCAGGAGACCTCATCAAGGTGAACACTCTAGTCCTCTAGAGTGGTCAGGCAAATTGCCCTGGCATAATGCTGAGAGGTAATTTTCTCTATCACAGTCCCTTCAAGGATTCACCAAAAGTTGTTCTAGAACAGCTCTAACTCCACGGTCCTTAGTTATCTCTCCAGAGTTTTATATATTCTTCCTAATCTGCCTAAAAGTTGGACACACTCTAAAGCCCAGGACCCTCAAATGGCTTGTGTGAAATCACACACCTGCTCACGCAGGCACACAGGGAGGTGGGGCCAGGGTCTGGTGGGGCAGATGATGCCTTTTGTGGCTTAGCTGCCGCCTACCTCAATCACCTGCACCAGCCATCCTGCCCATCCGGTAGAACTCCTGTCCAAAGTCCCGGGCCTGCAAGGGCCAACTGTGCTGCCTGAGCCCACACACCTCTCTCTGGAACTCCACTTACCAGGGGTGGGCCAAGCTTTAGGCTTCCCCAAGAGCTTTTCTTGCCTTCTTCCTGGTATGCTCTTGATCTTCCTGCTGGCAGGCGCGGTGTACCCTGACCCTGGCATCCTAGACCAGCAGGCCTTAGGGCTGTCTGGACCCCAGAGCCCACGGCGGCCTGCCTGTGGCTTCCCCGTGGTGGACACCACAAGCCCAGAGTAGCGGCTTGCACGAACGGTGTCCGTTTCTCTCAGGCACGTGCTGTGCCCTGGTCGGGGCTGGTGGGGGCTGTGCCCGCTGTGCTGAGCCTGAGATCCAGGTCCACGCCAGCCCCATGCGCCCTGGGCTGGAGAGGGGCAGCGGGCATGCAGGGAGGGGCGTGGCCTGGGAGGCTGGAGGGAGACGCCAGGTTCCAGGTGAAAATCTAGTGAGAAGGAAATGAGGAGAAATGCACCCAGAACCCGGAGATGGGGAAATGAGCTCCCGCGGGGGTTTCTGAAGTCTCTGAGAAGAAGTGCTGTATTCTCCTGGTTTGGGTGCAGTGTTCCCAACCTCTCCTATTCAGCTCTGAACCCTAACCACTCAGACAACAGATGCAGGGACTCCAAGAATCTACTGCGAATGGACTAGTTCTACACCTACACATCTACGATGTCCTTCTCTCTCTCTCTCTCTCTCTCTCTCTCTCTCTCAGGCCATCTCCTGCCCTCCTTGTTCTATGACTCACAAGTATTTTTCTGAAATTTTATTGTGTGCTGAAAACATCATGGGATATTGTGTAAGTTGGAATTCTGATCCGGTAGTTCTGCGACGTTGAAGGATGCCTGAGATTCTGCATATTTATTGGGAAGGTTTTTAATTCACAAACCACATTTTGAGGTACACAAGACAAGCCTGCTTCCTGGTGTCAGCTGCCCTGGTGAATAAATCTGAACGGATCAGTCACTAGGGCACTAGTTTCATGTGGGGACTCAGGATGCTGTGGAGAACAAGTGATTTATAAACTTGAACAGAGTATCAAGGATCAAATACTCTATGTGTTAGACTTTTACTGTTGTTAAAAATTGCTCCTTATAAATACTTACCATTTTATAACTTAGCAATCCTGATGAATGAGATGCTAATCCTGTCCCTACTTTGGTAGAGAAAATTAACAAGATACCAGTGAAAGTGCTGAGCTGCCAGAAGAGAAGACCAAACACATCCTCACAAAGTTTGAAAGTCAGTGAGACATGGAGACACTCAGAAAAGGGAGACTAGTCAAGACAAGCCTTTGTATGTAATACACTGTCACTAACTAGATAGAGGATGAGAATCCACAGGACATGGAGAAATGGAGAAGAAAAAACCTGCAAGACTGGCAGAAGTCATTTGAAATGGGACTATGGTTACTAGCCTGGGTGGTTTCCCATGGGATCAAAAACCATCCAGAAAACACCAGAATATAGGTATGGCAGACTAGTAGGGTGACCTAAAAATGGAAAGACTACAGTAGCATAGTAGAAGTACATAAGATGATTGAGATTACATGATTACATATCACAATATTGTGTCATTGTTTTTTTTTTTTTTTGGGTCCGGTTATGGGGCCTGAACTCTGGGCCTGAGCGCTGTCCCTCAGCTCTTCAGCTCAAGGTTGAGCCACAGTGCCACTTCCACCTTTTTTCTTTTTGGGTATATGGTGCTGAGGAATCAAACCCAGGGCCTCAGGCATGCAAGGCAAGCACTGTACCACTGAGCCAACTTCCTAGCCCTTGTGTCATTGTTATACTTAGCTAAAGTCAGAAACACATTTTAACCTTCACAAAGATAATCATCATTATGTTAATCTATAAAGCTTACAAACTCTATGAACTTTAACAATAAAACTATTTCTTCCAGATCAAGTGATATATACATTTCTTTCCTTTTGCTTAGTTTCAGCTGTTCTCTTTTTCTCTCTCATTCCATTAAATCATTTTAGAAAACTCCTTACTGATATCCTAAAATGCTTAGAATAACACACTAAGTAATGTGTGTAAGTTGCCTCTTTCTGCTTATCTGGGAGAACTTCTGGGGCCCTAGTCAAATTGCCAAGTAACTAAAAAAGATTAGAAAGACAGATGGACATTCAGGCAAGACAGATGCTAAAATCAATGATCTCTGATGATGCTTTATGCACTCTCTGACAATGAGGCTTCATTGGTTCAAATTTGGTTAATGAAGGAAAAGAAAATCCAAACAAGATCTGTTCCACTTGAAGATGAGTTGGTTGCAGCAAGGCACAGAAAGACAGGCTTAGTTAAGAATTCGAATGAGATGATATGTCTGTTTGTGGGCCTTGGGCTGTAGCTATTAGTTACAGTTACTGTTGTAGGACACTGGTGGAGAGAACAAGCTTCTCATGGCAAACACATGGTTCTGGATCTTTCTACACTTTCCCTGGCATCTTCTGAAACTTCCTCTGGCTCCCCAAGAAGGAGCCTATTTCATCCCCCTCCTTGGGCATTGCCAGAAGGAAATGAAACACTGGTATTTTGTGTATCATTTCTGCCTCCTTATGTTCCAGTCTAAAGTAATAAACACACTGAAGGGCTGGGAAGGTGGCTCAGTGGTAGAGTGCTTGCCTTGTGTGCATGAGGCCCTGGGTTTGATCCCTCAACACCACATAAACAGAAAAAGCCAGCAGTGGCACTGTAGTAGAGCACTAGCCTTGAGCTGAAGAGCTGGGGGACAGGGCCCAGGCCCAGAGTTCAGGCCCCACGACTGACCAAAATAAAATAAACACACTGAAGGAATGCAATAAGACTTCATACTGGCCAGACATTTTTTAAAAGTGAGACAAGATTCATAGACATTCAGGAAATTAACTCAAGATGTTTATACTAAAAAGCACAGGGTTCAGAATCTGATAAACTGGATTATCCCACCACTGGACTCTTAACTGGTAATACAATACTAACTAAACATCTTAAAATCACAGAAACACCATTTCTTCAGCTATAAAACAGTGATATGTTCCACACAACATTTCTTTAACTATTCCTCCTGGAGGATCAAGGAGGGAGTATTGCCCATAGCTTGGATTTTCCTTTTGTTCTTTTTTCTTTGTTCTTCAGAGGTTTCAGTTCTCAGTCCTTGGTTGTATTGATTCTGAGCCTACAGTGAGACCAAATACCAAGATGGCAGGATTGTGTACCAAAGACTACTCACTTCATGCACAGGAAGCAGAACGAGATACACAGTAAGAGGCCAGGACAATGTACAGCTACAAAGTTATGGACCCAGTGACCAAAACTACAGTCAGGTTTACCATCCATCAACTCCCAATGTGGTGTTACCAGCTGGGGTCCTAGACTTCAATACAGGAACCTATGGGGGATAGTTCGTATTCAAATCCTAGCAGTGATTCATGTATTGCATAAATCAATGTAATTAATATTGTGTATCTTGAAATAATTTCAAGATTTGCTTTGACTTCATGGGCATGGTTTTATTTTGTATCTTGGAAATAATTTGAAGATGTGCTGTGTTTTCATAACATACCATACATGGTAGCATTGACATAAGCTCATATTTGTATAAATATTTGTGTGTGTGTGTGTTTTCCATGACTATAAGAAATACCTAAAGCTGTTAGATGCAATTTGACGTTGACTCAAATTTCAGAGGTTCCAGGCCATGATAGGTTTGCCTCATTGCTTTTAGGCCTGTGGCAAGTCAGGACATCATATAGGGAGTATGTGGTATAGCAAAAACCACTCATCTTATGGCAAGGGAGAAAGAAAAGCATGGGCTAGATCTCCATTATCTCCTTCAATGATATGCCTCCAATGACCTAAGACTAGGCCCACCTGTTAGAGATTCTACCAGCTCCTAATAGCACCATGGTGGGACTCAATCTTTGCCACAAGGGCACTTAGTGGACTTTCAAGCAGTATTGTATTAATAAAACTCTGGACAAGTATTGTGCAAGTTTGTGGTACCTGCACCTGTTCATGTAACTGTGCCCATTCAGGAGACATGTTAGTTGAAATTGGGTTTAATTTCATGGGCAGAGGCATAGAAGGGCTGAACTCATGGAATATGGCAGGTCCTGTCAGGTCAGGTCCAGAGAGTGCCTGGGCTGAGTCAAAATGTTCCAGCTGTCATTCTCATAGCTTGAGTGAGGAGGAACTTCATTGAATGTGGCAGGTGCTGGCTTGACAGTCCCTGAGAGGTAAGATCTGTCAAAAAGGAGGTACCCACAGACCAGGTTAGGTGGTGAAAGTGGCAGCAAATAGTTGCCGGCAGGAGAGAGGGGCGGAGCCTTAGCTCATACAGCTAAGTGCTGCAGTGGGTGGAGCCCCAGTGAAAATAGCTGCTGCTAGAAGGACAGGGCCTGTGCTGTCAGGGCTGGAGATGGGCAGAGTGTCTGACAGTTGGGGAGCTCTTAGGGCAGCACCAGGGAAGACTGCAGACCTTAGCTGGGGGCTGGACCTCACCACCAAGTATGGGAACATAGCCAGGGCTGGGCTGCATTCAACATTTCCACTACTGACTTTGGCTCCTCTGCGGTGTGGGTATGTTTGGAGCTTAGAGGACCCATTGGCTTCCAATCAAAAGCACATCCAATAAAAGGAAGGAGGACAATGTTTCAAGCCATTCACCTGGCAACCCTGTTTTGACAGGCTCCCTCTAGTCCATGGTTTTCCATGTTGACTGCTGGACAATAACTGGAGCCAAAGCCCAGTGTAGGCAAGAGCCCTGTGAGCCCCCTGGGTCTGGTGGGATCAGGAACACCTGGCCTCTGCAATCAGAATGCGCTGCCCACCTAAAGGAGTAGTCTGTGCTGAGGGAGACTAAGAACTGACACCCAAATGACTATAGAGCACATTCAAAATTCACTGACTCCAGGAAAGGCCATTTCCATTTCTGTTGGTCTTCTACCCAGAGGCAGACACAGTTCTGTGCTTAGCTCCTGAGAGGTACTGGATCAGATGCTAGGCTGGAAAGGTGACAGCCTGGGGCACTGCTTAAGCAAAAATAAATGTCTTGCTCATATATGTATACATTCTATTTATTACACATTTAACTATCTCTAGTTCACATTTCTGGAAATGAATTATGTTTCCTTTGGGACAAGTTTGTATAGCATGCCATAATTTGCCAGAGTTATTTGTTTCTAGCATGTTGGAATTTCACTATGTGAAATTATTTAAAAAATCATGAGATTTTTATTTTTTATTGTGAACATAGTGTACAGAGGGGTTACAATTACATGGGCAAGATAATGAGTACGTTTCTTATCAAGCATTGTAGCCTCCTCCTTTTTTTACCCTTCACATCTCTTCCCAACCTCCCCTTGCCCCCCCAACCCTCCCCCCCCACCAAAGTTGTAATGTTTGTTTTCGACAAAAATCATGAGATTTTTATCCATACTTTTATTGAGATAGAGATGAGCATTCTAAAATCGATACTATGTAGAAGATACTTGGACTTGACTATTAAACATTTAAATTTTGCTGTTTAGAATTGAACAGATATTTTAAAAGGGTGCTTGTTATCTTATGCAAATATTTTGGAAATGCAGTAAAGTCAGATACAGACACATTCACAGGGATAGAATTATGGTCTTTTAAAGTATCCCTTTAACGATACTGAATTTCATGCAAGCTGGAATGTGGCAACATTGAATGCTTTCCAAATTTTCTTTTTTTCATTTTTATTGTGAAAATACTGTACAGAGGGGTTACAATTACATGGGCAAGATAAAGAGTACATTTCTTATCAAGCATTGTAGCCTCCTCCTTTATTTCGCCTTCCTATCCCATCCTTCCCCACCCCCCCAATTCTCCTCCCCTCCCACCAAAGTTGTAAAGTTCGTTTTCGACATAACGACTTGTATGTCTCATTGTTGCAATGGATCCACCTGTATCCCTATGTAAACGATTTGTTTTTCCCTTCCCCTCCACAAATTATACCAACATCAAATACAGCAAAAACCCCTGCTTTCCAAATTTTCATGGTATAGGAATGGACCTTTTCCTAGCAAATATTGACATGCCAAAACTAAACCAAGATGAGTTAAACCATCTTAACAGGTCCATATCAAGCATTGAAATTGAAACAGCAATAAGAGACCTCCCAGCTAAGAAAAGTCCAGGACCAGATGGTTTCTACAGCAGAATTCTACAAGGCCTTCAAAGCAGAGCTCACACCAATACTCCTCCAACTCTTCAATGAAATTGAAAGAGAAAGTTCACTACTGAACACATTCTATGAAGCCATCATAACCCTCATTCCAAAACCAGATAGGGACTCATCAAAGAAAGAGAACTATAGACCCATTTCTTTGATGAACATTGATGCAAAACTACTCAACAAAATTTTGGCCAATCGACTTCATCCAAAAAATCATACACCACGATCAAACAGGTTTCATTTCAGGGATGCAAAGCTGGTTCAATATACGCAAATCAATTAATATTATTCATCACATCAACAGGAACAAGAATAAGAACCACATGATTATCTCAATAGATGCAGAAAAAGCATTCAACAAGATCCAACACCACTTCATGATGAAGGTTCTGGAAAAATTAGGAATCCATGAAACATTCCTCAGTACAATAAAGGCTATATATGGCAAACCTACAGCCAGCATTATACTTAATGGTGAAAAACTAAAGCCATTTCCTCTTAACTCAGGAACAAGACAAGGATGTCCACTCTCTCCACTTCTCTTCAATCTAGTATTAGAATGCCTAGCTACAGCAATAAGACAAGATGCAACATAAAGGGGATCCAAATAGGAAAACAAGAAGTAAAACTCTCCCTCTTTGCAGTGACATGATCTTGTATTTAAAGAATCCCATAGACTCCACTCCCAAATTACTCAAGCTGATTCAAAACTTTGGCAAAGTAGCAGGGTATAAAATTGACCCCCCAAAATCAATGGCTTTTCTGTATGCCAACAATGAGAAAAGTGTGGCTGAAATTAGGAAAGCAACTCCATTTGTAATAGCCCCACAAAAAATAAAATACCTAGGAATTAACCAAAGAAGTGAAGGACCTCTATGATGAAAACTTAAAAATCTTGAAAAAGGAAATCAAAACAGAACTTAGAAAATGGCAAAACCTCCCATGCTCCTGGATTGGAAAGATTAACATCGTGAAAATGGCAATATTTCCCAAGGCTATCTACAAATTCAATGCGATACCTATCGAAATTCCAACCTCATTCTTCAAGGAAATAGAGACAATGCAAAAATTCATATGGAACAATAAAAGACCCCAAATAGCAAAAACGCTCCTAAACGGAAAGAGCACTGCTGGAGGAATATCAATACCAAATTTTCAAACTCTACTATAAAGCTATAGTAATCAAAACAGCTTGCTATTGGGTACGTTTTCTATAATCAAGTGAATGATGTCCCTATGCTACACCATGATTGGTTAACATTAGTACGTGAGGGCGCTCAGTTTGCACGTCAAGTTAGGACTTCTGGGGACCGTTTATTCTGGCAGTTGGGAGAGGAATAGGCCTGGAGGAGGTCTGGAAAGTGCAGCTTGTGGTCCTTGAGGAGAACTGTGTGATACATCCACAGATGGCTGTCACCTTTGGTTCCAATATGAAGGCCAGGTGGCCTTGGGCCCTTCTTGGGATGTGCCTAGCCTGAGGCTCCTGAAGGCTCACGCGTGTTTGCCTGCGAATCCTGGGAGGTGCCAGGTGAGAACTTCTGCGAGACAAGCAGAGGCCCAGGCTGATGACGCTGCAATCCAGGACTTGGAGCGGGACTGATTTAATTGGAATCTCAGAGAGGCTTTTCTGCTTGTGCTGGCTTCGAACATGATCTTCAGATCTCAGCCTGCTGAATAGTTAGGATAACAGGCCTGTACCAACAAATTGCTTTCTCAGATACTTTTTATGTTTTTGTTGTCATTTTATATTCTCACATCTGTTTTCTGTATGGATAATATTTTTAAATCTACTCAACTTTTATTTGCATGTTTATTAGCATCAGTTAGTTGTTGATCATTACAAGGTACTTTCATTTTTTTTAAATTTTATTTTATTTTATTTGTGAACATACTGTACAGAGGGGTTACAATTGCATGGGCAGGATAATGCATACATTTCTTACCAAGCATTGCAGCCTAGGTCCATATATACATACAATGTACCTTGAACAAATTCACCCAATCAGTCACCTTCCTGTTTCCCCTGTGCTCCTTCTCAAAAGTTTGTACTAGCTCATTATCCCATTTTCAAACATATACATGAAGTATTTCAAGCATATTCACCATCTTTTATCCTTTTTGTTCGACTTCCCCATTTCTGCGAGTACCCATCCCCTGCACCAAAGGACTTGCTTTACATTCCTGTCATTTATTTCTAAAGTACATGTTAATTGTTCAAAGGGAGTCTTACATTCGTGTTTCACAACATATTTGCTATAAACTGACTGACCTTGTCCTACGTATGTCCTATCCTTCAATAGCTTTTGGTGAGTGTGATTTTACCATGCTTATTTACAAATGTTTATATATTGCATTTTTATTTAAAATGTAATACATTTCAATATTGTTTATCATCTAACATTCTGGTTTTGCACAACACAAATATTTTTGTGTGTATATATTATTCTACATTAGTTGGACTTTTAGATCTAGCTAGAAATATTGAGCCAATAGTTGACCAAATATTTTCTAGCTTTATAATCACATCATCTAGAAATGTTGGTGGCTGCATATTTTTCCTCAGTTCTGTGCTCTGAATTTTTTAATGCTCCCTGTGTACTTATAAGGTTTTTAGGGTGCTGTTTAACAGAAGCATGATTCCTACTGAAGTCTTCTTCCTGATTTTAAAGTAATTAATTTTAATATTTTTTACTTATAAGTCGGGAATTGATTCCAGTTTTCATTAGTTAGGATGAGCCAGTCATTACCTTTCATTAATTTTTCAATCCAGTCATTTAAAATAAAATAAAATCATAGTATAAATAATGTAAATTCGCAAACTACACCACTGCTTCCTTATTTCATGACAACTGCCTGTGCTTTAAGCTCTGTAGATGTTCACCCCTCTTCCAACTGCTTGGAGGAAAAGTCATACAATATGTGAATCTGAGCATCACTTTCCAACCTTGAAGTCAGTAAAGATCAGATTCAATTTTTAGTGAAGGTGTGAATGCAAATAAATAACAAATGGTATAAGTCAGGGTTTTTATTCTCCTTGAGAGCCTGTTATTACAGATTTACTAGCACACCTTGGTCAAGATTGATGTTTTCTACAAGTTCAGTCATTTTCCTGTTAACTAAAAAGGAGAGAAGGAAGGAGGAAAAAAAAGTAGAGCATCTATCAGCGTGTCTTTAATTATCTGTGCATGATGATTTTTGTCATTAGCTATGATGGTGTTTCACTGGCCTCTCCCTTGCTTCAGGTGTCTTTAAGTAGCAGTTTTATAGCTGTCCATCCGCCATAGCCTTGTGGCGAGTTTCATATTATCCTCTTGTGAATTTGCCCCGAACTACTTCAGAAAGAGTTTTATGCTCTTTGCTATTTGTCATTCTTAGAGCTATAAATTTACTTACAATGTATTTAACGAATTGTTATAATTTATAGATTTCTTGTTATTATACATTTGTCTGTGGTTTTGTTAACTTTTCCTTATACTGAATGACAATAAGTGCTCCTAAAGGAAACTCAGGTCAGAAAAGGATCATGGGAATTTATACATTATTTCCAAGTATGTCATCCCTTTTTAGTTTATGAACAGGTTAGAGAAAGCTGACTAGACAAATGAGGTACTTATGAAAAACTAAAACTGATGAATTTGAAATAGATATGAGCCCATATCAGAGCTACAGGAAGAAAGCCAAGACCCAACATGACACCTCTGTGATGTGAAGGTGCCAGGGCTAGTGCCATGGACAAAGTCCCAGGACTTCGTGGGAGGCTAGAAATCTACCATTGAATAGAAGGACTCCACAGGAAGTCTGTACTCAAAAGGAGTGGGCCAGAGCCAAGGGAAAAGCGGTAGAGGAATGAAGAAGAGAGGGGGAGGAAAATGCAGATGTGTAATCTACAAAATTAGGAAGAGTGAGGGAAGAGGTGGGGATGGAGTGGTTGAGAATTTTGAAAGGGGTGACACTGACCAAGATACATTGTTTTATAAACCCCTGTTAAATGACAGCTCCTTTCTACATCTACTTAACGATAATTAAAAAATAAAGTAAGGATTCCCTTTCATGCTAATGTTGTAGAGGGAGATATGAGCTGACTCTTTGGAGATGTATTAATCTATTCATGCTAGTACTACTGAACATGTTACTTTTCCTAGTATCAAAAAGCCACATCAATTGATTAAATGCTAATATAGTTAAACTCAAATTTTCTTGTACTCTTTAAGGGGTAAAACTATTTTTCAGTGAAAGATGAAGTTGTTTAGGAAGTACAACTTAAATTTAATGCTGCTGCATGTAAGTTCATTGTTGTAAATCATGGTCGTATAACTACAGAAATGAGTATTTTATTCCTGCTTTAGAGTATTTTGAAGTTGAGAGGTTAATTAGGATTTGAGTTCAATGCATCCCTCAGCCATCACAAGTGAACATAATAATTACTGCAATGTAAATGATTCTGATATAAAATATACTGTATAAAATATGAATGAGTATAATGATGATTGTGACTCATACAGGATGTTGTTTTGGGTTTTGAATATTCCAAGCCTGATAAGTGAGGAAAACACTAATGGAATGCATGATGGTTAAAATGCCCTTCCTCTACGTTATGGGATTTGTAGATTTTTTAAAGGTTGGCATCTTCTCATTCCATTAGCTTCTCACTTATGTAGAAATCATTGGGATTCCAGAGTTTTTAATAAAAATTAAGACTATTCCAAGATCACAACTTGTTCTAAGAAGTTTATACTCAGCAGCTGATCACTGACTCATACTTGGTACCTGAACTGGATTAGAGAGTTATTGGGCAGAGTTTAGGCTGGTGATACATGAACTTAACTATCTCTAGCCTCCCCAGTATCATTTCAACACACAGAATATATGATTGACCGATTAAATAACCCACATTTTGCATTTTCTATTTTTTGCCTATTTTTTTGTGGTTCCATTCCTTCATTTAATTTGTGCATATATTCATGTAGCATTGTTGAATTATTATTTCTTAGAAAGTCACTAGCAATACATGTAACAGAAGAGTCTTTGAAGGGCCCTGAGTGCAGGGATTAGAGACCTGTGCTGAGACGCAGGCATTCCTCCAGAGCAGGGGGAGAGAGGCCCCATCCTAAGGGTTGCACATTGTGACCCCTGATGTGTCACTATAATTTGGTCAGTTTTTCCAGTTGTCTAAATGAAAAATCTGGTTATTTTAGAGATAGCAATGGCTTGGTGTTATTTTACATAGAATCAAATGCTCCTTGAATTTACTTTTCAAATCTGTCTCAGAGGTTCTTCTAGAGGTCCAGTTTGATGTCTGAGATTTGGTGTCAGATACACTGTTTGCAAGAGGACCCTAATTTAATATAATTTTACCTTTTCACACCTTGAAACATGAACAAGTTTTCAATTTTCAACATTAAATTATCATCTAGTTGCTAAAAATTAAAAGTTCATATTTCTCATATAAAGTATAACTGATAAAATCCACAAAATTGACGAAATAAGAACAGGCTGTGATATTCATTTTGTTCTTCTTAATGGCCTTATGAAACAATACTTTAGATTTATTGAGATCTCCATCCCCCAAACCATCAGAAATATCTCCTCACAGTTCATTTTGTGAACGTTTCATTCTAATTCATTCTACATTTTGTTTTTTTTTTTTTGGTTGTCTTTTTGTTTCCACAGTCTTGCTACATAAGGAACTGTGAAGGGTTTCAGATACTACTGCCTCCCAGCTGTAGGTGACATCAGTCATGAACACTGAGTGCAGGTGTGGTGACAAGGGACATGGACTTGCCAGAGGTATGTAATTGACTAGGAAGTAACAGAGATGACTTGTGTCTCTCTGCTCTTCCTCACAAGTGCTTGTCTAAGTATTAATTTCCACAGAAGGACCACTCTTTCTGTATCTCACATGCTGAAATCATGGGTTGTAAAGTCATGAGTGTCCCATACACCCTGTAACCATTGGAGATAGGAGACACACTGCTGTGATTTCAACTTTGATTTCAATTTACCAAGAGTGAAATTTCAGAATGATGTGATTTAATACAAACAGATATGATTGAACCATCAGTTTCTACATTGTAGTTCTTAGCCATCATAATACTAATTGATATTTTTCTCAGATCATAGGCTTACTATCTGTTGGAAGATCAGGAATTGGTCTGATGTTTTCCATGCAATTAATAACTGAGTATTTTAGCGATTATCTTATGAAAAGGGATCATATTTATTTCTCACTTTGTTACAGATCCTAGTATAAATTTATGGTTTAGGTTTTAGAAAGATAAGTAAATTTAAAAATTAAACAATTAAAAACCAGTATTTACTAGATCCAGGGGAAACCCTAAGGGTACAATTCCTCAGTAGGGCAAATTCATGGACAAACAAAATAAACACCAGGAAAAAGTGCTCTAAAGGTAGGGGTGGTAGGATAAAATGAAGGAAGTAAACAAATGAAGAGAGGCAAAGAGGGGATAAAGCAGTCATAAAATTCAATGCACAAAATTAAGAAAATTGACATAAGAAATGGGGTTCAGAGGGATGATGGAGAATAATGAAAGGGATGACATAAAATAATATTTAGCTTTGCTTTGAAGATACTAAATAGGACTTCTATTTTCAATGTGCACATTGCTAAATAGCACACGATATAAAATTCAGTGTTTCTAAATCAAGGAATTGCTTTGTAAAACTTGGGAGAGGTTTGAATTGGCTATTGTTCATCGTGCACCTCAAAACATGGTTATATAGATGTCTTCCTAGTAAGCTGACTTTGATTTATTTTGAGGAGGGAGATATGTTCCCAGAGTGGTATAGAAGGATTATATGATATGTTTGGTTTTGGTTTTTGAGAGAACTCCAAACTATTTTTTTTTTTGTCGGTTGTGGGACTTGAACTCTGGGCCTGGGTGCTGTCCCTGAGCTCTTCAGCTCAAGGCTAGAACTCTGCCACTTGAGCCACAGTACCACTTCTGGTTTTCTGGTGGTTAATTGGAGATATGTTTCACAGACTTTCCTGCCCGGGCTGGCTTTGAACCAGGATCCTCAGATCTAAGTGTTCTGAGTAGCTAGGATTACAGGCGTGAACCACCAGCACCCGGCTTTCCAAACTAATTTCAATAGACTACTTTCCCACCAGCAGTAAATAATGGTTCTATTCCCTCTGCATTCTCACTAGCATTTGTTAGTGTGTGTGTGTGTGTGTGTGTGTGTGTTGATCCTGGGGCTTGAAATCAGGGCTTGGGCACTGTCCCTGAGATTCACTGCTAAAGGATAGTCATCTGGCACTTGAACCACAGCACCACTTCCAGCTTTTTAAATGTCTCATGGACTTTTCTGCCCCAGCTGGCTTCAAAGCATGACCCTCAGATCTCAGCCTTCTGAGTTGCTAGGATTACAAACCTGAGACACCTGTGCCCAGCTCGTATTTGTTTTCTTGATAACCATTTTTGGTGCAGTTTTGATTTGTATCTTCTTTATGCCTAAGAATGTTGAACAGTTGTTCATGTATTTGCCATTTTACTTTGTTTGAAAAACAGATAATGAAAATATCCACTACTTAGTCATTAAGAATGAAATGATCTAATTTGCTAAAAGATGCATACACCTCGAGATATTCATGTTGGGTGAAATCGGCCATTCACACAAAACAAGTATCACAATGTTTTGTCACATTTGTGGAAACTAGGAGAAACAAAATCAAACCACTATGGTCAAAGATATAAAAGGTGGATTACAGCAGAATGGTGTGTGTGTCTGTGTGCGCACGCGCATGTGTGTGTGTGTGTGTGTGTGTGTATGTGTGGTTGTGTGTGTGCATGTGTGTGAGTGTGTTTGTGTGACCAAATGCATTAATAGTATTTGTTGAAATGCCATGGGCAATTGAATGTTAATGAAAATCTAAAATGTTAATTTAGATATTTACTGGCTTACATCACTCATGTTTGATGCAAATCTTATGACAATAAAATTTCCTTATATTTTTTCTTAGAATCATAATTAATCACGATAGGTGTATGCCTCACATTCTGAATTATTTTGCCTTCCAAAAAGGTTTTAGGACTAAAATGGGCAAGTGATGGTCTGTTTTCTTTTTTTGTGTCATTTAATTTTATTTAATTATAAAGGTGATGTATAGAAGGTTATTAGTTACAAATGTCAGATAAATAGTACATTTCTTTTAAACAATTTTTTTCCCTGCCCATCCTCATCTGCAAGTTGTATAGTTTATTTTCAACATACAGTGATCTATTTTTAATACAGTATGACAGTATTATTTCTATTTAACCAAGGGGTCCTTTAGATATATTATGGATGTTACTAGGACAAAGTTAGCAAGATTCCTCTACAACTGCCCATGGGCTCTTCAATATTGATATAACTTATTGAATATCACAGTTTGTCTGAGATGATAGTAGCTCTTGTAAGGAGATACAACACAACAGAACAAGCTTGGACAGATGTTGATGTGGAGTCATGTGATGGAAGTGGAAAATCCTCTGCTCAGAGGATTTTCTCACATTCCTTTCCTAGCATCAGAGAAGGTCCATGTTAAAAAAAAAACTACACAAACTCAGTGTTGTCACCAACCCTCAGAAAGGAAAGGTCTGACTTTTTCAATAATAGCTACACATTTTTCCTGGGAATATAAATTTATGCCTATATCTAGACCCTACTAAAAATATCCTCTTTTTGGGTAGGTCAGCAGGGATAATCAGAATTTGTACTGTCACTGCTTAATTCAAAAGGGTATGTGGATTTATGTGAAAACCACATGTTGCAGAAATGTACCTACCTGTACTGGGTCTATGCTCTCTGTGCAGTTTATAGTGTAGACTGCCTGATCCACAGAACAAACAACTCAAACTCTGCTGTAACACATTCCCAGTTCAGCTTCTGACTGATAGAGCTTTCAAGAATATGCAGGTACATTGCTGGGCACCTGGGGCTCTTGCCTGCAAGCCAACTGACTCCTGAGGTTGAGATCCAAGGATCACTGTTCAAAGGCAGCCCAGGCAGGAAAGTATGTGAGACTCAAAAATTTGAAAGTGGTGCTCTTGCTCAAAGTGGTAGAATGCTAGTCTTGAGCAAATAAAGCTCAGGGACAATACCCAGACCCTGAGTACAAGCCCCACATCCACCACCACCAATAATAACAAAGAGACTATCCAGCTTTTAATCATGATGAATTAAGCTGAATTTAGACAAAATCTTGCCCCCCTCCGCCAAAGTGGCTCAGGTCAGGACAAGGCCCATATCCCATACTTTCTCCCAAACCAACTACACTATTCTCCATCCCTGATGATTATTCTACATTGCAGCAAAAGGAACAACGAAAGGCTTTAGCATCTAACTCCAAAGTCCTCAATAACTCATTCATCAACTGTCAACATTCTGAAGAACAGGCTGATCTGCTTCTATGCTTTCTGGAATTCAAGGCAACTCAAACCAGTGACCCAACAGAGCCAAGGATCACTAGACTGGTCTTCCCTGAAGACCAGTAGCATCCAGTGGCTGAGACAGCTTCTGTGAAGATTCCTAGAGAAGTGTCAATGGCAGATATAAGACAAACATAGGCTAGTCAGCCTTCTGTCCTAGGTGAGTAGCCAGCAAGGAGTACAGAAGATGCTCCAACTGAACAGAGTTCATTCGGTTGAGGAACATCCTAGTAAGCTGTCTTCCCAGGCTTTCTCATCCTGATGAATCCAAAAGGCTTTGTGAAGTTTGGTTTTGTAGTGATTAAATGGACATGACAGGTGAAATCAGGGATTGAGGGTGAGTTTTTTTTTTTTGGTCCAGTCATGGGGCCTCAAGTCTGAGCCTGGGTGCTGTCCCTCAGCTCTTCAGCTCAAGGCTAGCGCTCTACCATTTGAGCCACAGCACCACTTCCGGCTTTTTTTCTCTTTGCTTATGTGGTGCTGAGGAATCGAACCCAGAGACTCTTGCCTGCAAGGCAAGCGCTCTACCACTGAGCCACCTTCCCAGTCCCAAGGGTGAGTCTTCAGTGGCATTATGTCATGTGCCCATTCCTTCTAGAAGCTGCTTTGAGGAAGATCACAGACTGTCAATCCCTACCCCAGCCGAAGGCACAAAGAGAAGCCACTATCTCTCATGACATGCAAAGACTGTATTAAGCAATACACATTTGAGGGGGGAGACATCAGCAGCTGACAGATTGTACTCATTCACAAAAACCAGATTTGCTGTGCACAGATTGGAGTTTGTCTTCACAAAAATGAACCTCGCAAAGAAGTACATAATAAGCATAATATGCATGACTGCCTAACCCATTAAAAGGACAGTGCCGTGGGCAGTGAATATGCTGTCCTGAGACATTTGTCCCCCTTGGCCTATGCTAGCAGACATGGCTGAGTAGAGACACAGGCTTTCTGGGAGGCAAGTCTGTCCCAGGGTTGTTATGGTTTGAGACTCTCCTGCCATTGGCCAGTGGGGCTGGTTTGGGGAAAAGAGACCTTGCTGGTCTTCACTTGGCCTCCTCCTTGGTAAGGAGGAGCCATGTGGGAGTGGGAATGTCTATCTGTGAGGGCTTGAAATTCTTTGTGGAAAGTTTTGTTGGAGGCAGAAGGCCTAAGGTGAATTTCTTCTTCTAGGATTCGCCCAATGGTGTTTTCAAGTGTCTGGGCTTCAGGCCCTCTACTGTCTTGGATTCTGCTTGTTATGTCTTGGTTCTTGCTATTGGCTGACTGGATTTTTGAATTTGGCAGTGAGTCTGCCTGACTGTTGTCTTTTGTAGGAAAAAGGGACATAAAAACTTCTTTATTTGATTTCTGACTGACTCTCTGGGGGATGCTGTGCTTTCTCTGGCACAGGTAGGCTGGAGTTCTTCCTCACAGTTTTTGTTTTCCTGACCTGGGCAGGAGAGTTCAGCTTCCAGCCTTGTGAGGGCCTCATTCCTGCAGGCTTTGCCTTCTGTGTTGTAGCTTTGGGCCTCTCACAGCTTTGTGTTTCATCAGGTCCATGAAACATTTTGCTGTACCATGGCTGCTGGAGTTTAGATGTCTTAGGCTCTTGTTGTTTCATGATGTGCCCTCTCCTTTTCAAGGGAGAGTGTGGCTCATAGAAAGTGGATATGCTGCTTCCAGAAAGGTTCTGTGAACTAGTCAGAGAACCCTGGGAAGCCAACATGTCGTCAGCAATCAGCATCTCAGGGGCACCACCTTGCAGGAATGTGTCAGCATCCCAGTCCTGCAGGGTATCATCAAAAGGGGTGCTTTCGCTTGTACTGCTTGACCCTGCCTGTTCTTTCAGGCATGAATCTCCTGGGTAGTTGAAAATTGAAATTCTGGAGGCTAATGGTGTTTGGTCTTCAGAAGTTCTGAATTTCTGAGGTTCAAGTTATTGAAATCCATGTTGACTTCCAAGTTAGTGGGGTGTTTCTCTTCATTCTCTGCCATTTCCCTGAGATCTTCTGTGTGCTCAGATTTCGGTGGAACAAAGACCTCTTGGATGGACAGACACACTGTGGCAGAGGTTTTCTTTCTCTTGTATCAAAGACATGCCCATTATTGGGCTTTTAGTTGGTTCTAGTTTGCTTCCCTCTGATCCTGGCATAATGTTATGGTGCCAGTTTCTTCCTACTAGGCTACAAGATCGAGTCTCAGAAAGCAGTCTACCTTCCTCTTCAGTTGGAAAGACCTCCAAGGGACCACAGTTATGATTATACTGTGTTCCCCTCAGGGGAAGCAGCTAGACATGGACAATAAAAATTTCCTCTCCTAGGGAATGGCAAGTGGGTGGGTGGGTGTGGTGATAGGAGAGTGAGAAAGAAGAGAAAAATGCTGCCTTTGACAAAACTCAAGTAACTGGAAGCATCCTTGTTCAGTCATGAGCTAAATCTTCACATGTGAACATATTCAGATGTTGGGTCCTGTGACATTTTCCCCACTCTCAATTTTACCCACTAATTTCTTTTTTTTTATTGTGAAAATACTGTACAGAAGGGTTACAATTACATGGGCAAGATAATGAGTGCAATTCTTATCAAGCATTGTTGCCTCCTCCTTTGTTTCCCTTCCCATTCCTTCCCATCTCCTCTCCCACCCTTCCCCCACGCCAAAGTTGTAAAGTTCATTTTCAACATAACCCACCAATTTCTTTGAAAAGACTTATTGTTCATTTCTAACTGCTTCTTGTTGAAATGGAGTAATGTCCTAGGATGACCTGATGCCTCTCATCTGTAATCCCAACTAAGCAGGAGACAGACGTAAAGGACTGAGGTCCAAAGCTGCTTTGAGGATAAATGCCAGAAAGATAACTGAAAAATGTCTGAAAAATTACTAAAAGACAAGAAAAAGTTGGAGCCCTAGCTCTGCCTAGTGTGAGGTCCTGAGGTCCAATCATACGACTGCCAAACAAAACAACCTAAATAAAAAACTAGCAAGGAACTAGTGTTCTATGTTCTTCCAGTTTCTATGAACATCAATTTTCTGTTTTGTTTGGTGTTTCATGAGTGCTGATCTTGGGCTTGAACTCAGGGCATAAGCCCTGTTCTTGAGCTTTTTGCTCAAGGCTAACAGTCTGCCAGAGCCACAGCTCCACTTGCTTCTGCTGGCTTTATAACACTGTCCTAGTGGATGTAAAGGGATAGGACCTTTGCCTTTTCCTAATGACTAGTGATGTTTCATGAGGCTGTACATCTGCTGTGGAAAAATTCCAGTTGATATCCTGTGCCATTTTCAAATTAGGTTTATTTTTAATTTATCTTATTATTTTGTGCCAGTCCTGGCTCTGTGTGTGTGTGTGTGTGTGTGTGTGTGTGTTGGGGCGGTGGTGGTGGTGGTGGTGGAACTATATGTGTGATAAGGTGGAGATAAAAGTCTTACATGCTTTGCTGCCTAGGCTGACTTCAATCTATGATCCTCAGATCTCAGCTCTTGAGTGTCTAGGATTACAGACATGAGCCACTGGTGCCTGGCAATTCATAGTTTTTTAGTCATTTAGTGATATGTCTCATTTCCCATCTGGAATAGACATAGTAAAGTACTAACACTAGACAAGCTTTTGTTCTATATAATTATTTCCTTAAAGCCACAGTAGTTTATTCTGTCCTAACATCTCATTTTGAATTAATATGCACGTTTACTAAAGTGAGTGCTCAATATTTTGCACCGTGTGCAAATATCACTCAGCTCATAACTCACTTCCTTAGTCCGAAGCATATTGAACTATTGAGGAAGAGGCATAGACTGGACCCAGTGTGTAAGCACAGTTGAGTCTCTAAAGGCTCCTGGCCATGTCAGCCTGGCAAATGTGCAGCAGGGGGTGAGGGGCGGGGAGTTGGGGAGTAGGGGGTGGGTATGTGTGGTCTGCACTGCCTTGAGTGCACCAGGAGGGGCGCTCGCAGCACCAAGCTGCAATAGTGGTCCCCAGGAGCATCCGGGTTGGAGGCTCAGCAGGCTCCAGGGCACAGAGCAGTGTGCTGGCTGGCTGGGATGTGGTTTGCAGGTTGGAGCTCACTTTTGGCTCTCTGCCTCCCTGAAACACACAGAAGAAGAGAGCAGCAAGGAGGCGTTAGCACCAAGCGGAGGACTGGAATGATGGCCAGTGGAGGAGCACTCAGACTCGGACATGGCCCTACCGCCCTGTTCAGGATGCTCGTGCTTCTTTCTATGCAGACCTGGAACCCAGGAGTGGCGGGATACATTCGTGAGTGCAGAAAATCTTTTAAAACATGTATCAGTAACTGAGATATTGCCATTGCATTACTATAAACTTTTATGAACACAATGGTTGGCCTGCTTCTGAAAATGAAGCTAGCACGAGGTGGTTTATAGTTGATTTTCCCTCCTAATTCCCAAAGATGAAAGTACTTTTGACTCTGGGAGCCCAGGTGTCTTGCAGTCCCCAAGAAAGCTCTCATTGTGGTAAGATTAGCAGGAGCATGTTGAGAGAGGAGAGAATAGGATGGGATTGCTGGACAGGAAGATCAAGCCAGTGTCGTCACTGGTGGTTTGATGTGGATAAATCTTCCAGGAACTTTGTTACTAAAAGAAATCTCTGGCCCTGACCCAGGTGGCTTGGTCCTGCATTAGCATCATAGGTGTATGGAGTTGGCACTCCACCCAGTAAGCAGACCAGAGAGGTGCAGGGCTGCCAGATGGGCACAGCCTGCTCAGGGACAGAGAACAGACAGGTAAAGGGAAGCACCACCATCTGAGACTTTCTTTTTATCTTTCTTTGTTTTTTAAATTAAGATCAATGATTTGACTTTAAAAATGTTTATTGTGTTATCGAGGTTTTATGTAGAGTGTTTACAGTTATACAAGTCAGGTAAAAAGTACATTTCTTTTTGGACAATGTCATCCCTTCTCTCGCTCTGTCCTAGTTTTTCCCTCCCATCCCCACCCACAGTTCTATAGTACATTTTCAACATAGTGTCCAATGAGAATATTGCAGCATTTGTTCATCCTTTGGCCCTCCATTTCTGTTTTTGGAGGCTTTCTTAAAAGAGGAAAAGCCTACCTGGATCCCAGCTCTTCTAACAGTGTCTGTGCTGTGTGTTCTGATTTGCTGTGCTGCTGATTCTGGAGTTTTCTGTGTGATATCATTCATTTCTCACTTCTGCACAGGCACCATGAAATTATAGCTAAACAGAGCAAGTAAATTAACAGGCATGTAACCTTACAATTAAAAACCATTCCAGAGGGGGCTGGGAACGTGGCTCAGTGCCTTGCATGCATGAGGCCCTGGGTTTGATTCCTCAGCACCACATAAGCAAAAAGAAAAAAGCCGGAAGTGGCGCTGTGGCTCAAGTGGTAGAGCACTAGCCTTGAGCTGAAGAGCTGAGGGACAGCGCCCAGGCCCAGAGTTCAGGCCCAATGACCAGACCCCCCCAAAAAAAAACATTCCTGAAAGTTTCCTTCAAACAGTATCTATATCAAAGGATGTTTCCAGAAGAATTTCAAGGAAGTCCCTTGTGTCCTTTCCTCTACTGGAAGGAGGGAAGCCTGGTGTATAAAAACACCTGGTTATGAAAACAATGACTATAGTAATATTCTTTGATGATGCCCCAACATAATCAATGACCCCTACTTTTTGAAAGTTAATGGAGTGGTGTACTTACAAGCAGAGTCTCTGTGTTAGGGATTCTGGTTCTAGATCTGCATGCCAGCTTGTGAGGTCTCCAGAAACTTATATTCGCTCTTCTCTAGTAACTTACATTCCCTCTGTGTGTCTCTTTCCTCATCTTTACCCATGTAGATATGGTGAGATTTGGAAATGTGGTGTAAGCCATAGATCCACTTGCCTGAGCTCAAATGCCTGTACTCAAAAAAGAAAACAATGTAGTACCCTACCATGTAGAATTTGAGAAAGAGTAAATTAATATGTATAAATAACATCTGGATCAATGTAATTTGTCTGAAATAATGGCTGATACAATGACCTAAAGTTTAAAATAGAAAAATGACCATGGTCCTTGACCTTGGACTGAAAGGTAAACAATACCTTTGGGAAATACATTACTATTGGTATTGCTATTGTCTGGATATTACCATTAGTAAGGTACTACTGTTATAAAATAGAAATATGATCCAGAAGACTGGTATGAAATCAAAAGCACTTTCTGCTGGGCACTAGTGACTTACACCTGTAATCCTAGCTACTCTGGGGTCTGAGATCATGGTTGGAAGCCAGCCCAGGCCGGAAAGTCCTTGTGACTCTTATCTCCAATTAACCAGCAAAAAATTCTCAACGTGTAGGTATGGCTTAAGTAGTAGAGCACCAGACTTGAGTGGAAATAGCATGAGCATGAGGCTCTGAGTTCAAGCCCCCCAAAACAAAAAAAACAAAGCAGAAACATCTTTCTACAGTATATTGACATGTATCAGCTTTATACAATGTTATATATCTATAAAATTTTCTCTGATTTTTAGCTATTAAGGTCCACTGGTTATTAGCAACTTTAACTCTCTCCCTTAAAAAATATGTAGCGTAACTTCTTTCAATGTCACTTATTTTCCATTAGTTGGAATTATCCTTCTGTCTTTGTCAGATCAATGTGGCCTGGACACCTGTGTTGCTTATTCTCTTTGGGGACATACCTCCTCTGGCCATCTATTCATTGTCTCCTATCCACGACTGTTGATTTGTTAAACCATGCTAGTCTCCATGTGGAGCACACAGCTGTACTGGGGTGGGAGCGGCATGTGCATAGACAGTGATGTAAGGCAGCGCTGTTGGAATCTGAAGGTCTCCTGGCAGCTCCACGCCTTGAGATTTCTCCTTTCCTCATTTCTTCCCCAGGCTTCTCTCTAGCTTGTTGAACCCTTCTTAACTCTGGCTCTTCCCCTGGGATTGTGCCTTCCTGAAATGCTTGCTACTTCCCCTGTGTGTTCTCCTGTGCAGTTTTGGCTCTTTGCAGCCTCTGTGAAGGTCAGAAGTGGCTGCTCAGGCATCTGTGAGGGAGAGGGAGCAACGTTTTGCAGAACCTGCAACTGCCACATGTCCTGGCTAGTGGGTGTCTCCTGTCTCCCAAGATGTGCTATGCTTTCACCCCAGATGTCTGAGCGTACTTCTCACCTGAGGCAGATTCTTTTTTTTTTTAATATTTTTTTATTGTGAGAACACTGTACAGACGAGGGGTTACAGTTACATGAGCAAGGTAATGAATACATTTCTTATCAAGCAAGCATTGTTGTCTCCTCCTTTGTTTTTCCCCTACCATCCCTTCTCTCCCATCTCCACAACTACACTACCCCCGCCCCCCTGCCTAAATTGTAAAGTTCGTTTTTCGACCTAGCATCTTGTACATCTCATTGTTGCAATGGGTCAACCTGTATCCTTGTTTAAACAATTTGTTTTTTCCCTTCCCCTCCCCAAATTATACCAACATAAAAGATTCTTGCATAGTTCACTGTCTGGCCCTGGTAAGAAGGGGGTGTTTCACAAACCAGCTCCTGGGTCCTCTGTTCATGAAAACTATGTCTGGTGTTCTGGTACACAGCACTCCACAGAGACTAAGACCCATACCACATGTTTGCCTTTTGTAGTCATGTTCTTTTATTATTTTTTAAAATGCCCTGCAAGGAGAAAATATTTGCAAAACACTCCAAAGCAGTTACTGATAATAATCTTTGTCCAACTAAAATATTAGTAAATAGCAATAGTTATCTTGAGATCCACATAGTTTATTGTTTTGACCAGAAATTCAATGCAAAGCAACAATAAGGGAAGTGTCCTTCCAGATTCTATAGAAAGGAAATAATCCTCTGGATTAAAGAAATGGAATAATATATTGTTTTGTGGCCATTTAAACAATTTAACCATGGAATCTGAGAATTTCATAGAAACTTATGGAATTGGGAAATGTTTGGGTTTAGCATAACATGACTTCTGTTTTGAAACTGTGAGGTCACTGTCACTGATGTGGAATCGGGCTGTGTGGTACTGTCCCAGAACCTCTTGCAGACAGGAGACTTCCTAAGAAAACCGCAGGTTAAGTCTGCCCCTGCTGACATCATTGAGTGACCCCAGTACCTCCCTAGAAGTCCATCCATTGCACAGATAGAGCCCTATGCTTCTGATGTGAATCTGTACATTTCCTCCCACTGTACACAGCTTTCTTCCTTGACTATACATATACCCACCTACTGTGTCCTCAATATTCTGGCTTGGTAGAGCCCAAATCAGATTATATTTTGCAAATCACAATTTCAGGAGTGGAAGTATATGTGTACATGGGGAAGAGACTGTACATTTGTAACATACCCTAGGTGTTTTATATTGCTTTTGAAATTACCTACCAGGGTTCTCTGATTAATGACAGGGTTTGATAGTCCTACCCAGGGGACCTGGGAGGCCTAAGCAAGTACAGCCACAGGACTCAGTGCTTTGGGGCAGTGGGCTCTCAAAGTCTCCTTCAAGTCTGTGTTTAAAAGCAGAAACTGCTGCTTTGCCTATTCTCTGTATTTTATTTCACAAAATGGTCCACTCTTGACAGACTATGCAGAAGTTATGGGTCCTGTCAGAAAGTGGGGTGTGGTGGGTTGTTGAATGTAGCTGGGGTGGGAATGTGTCCTGATGTGAATGCTGTGGGAGCCTGCCTGGCTGCAGAGGTAAGCCTTGTTCCTAGACTCTGCTGTCCTGACTGGTGCTGTCACTCCTCTACCTCCCATCTGGCCTGGCAAATGAGGACTGCACAGCTCTCCTTTTAGGGTTATTTCAGCCTTTTAAAGCTGTATATTTATGGCCAATATGTGTTAAGGGTGATATATAGTGTAGATAACAGATTTTTAGAAAGTTGTACAGGGGTTCTTGGATCAGTGGTCGGTGTAATTCAGGAAATACTCATCAAATGCCAACTGTGTGTCAAGCAGTGTAATGAAAACTGAGGAGATAAAGATGAAATCTGTTTCCTTAGGAAAATGACCTGCTTTATTCAAGTCTGCATTTATGAAGCTTAAAAAATTTTTTTTGTTAGTCATGGGTTTGAACTCAGGGCCTGGATGCTGTAGCTGAGCTTTTTTGCTCAAGGTTAGCACTCTACCATTTTGAGCCACAGAGGCCCTTCAGTTTCTTTGGAGGTTGATTAATTGGAGATAAGAGTCTCATGGACTTTTTCTGTGTGGGCTGGCTTTGAACTTTGATCCTCAGATCTCAGCCTCCTGAGAGGCTAGAATTAAAGGCATGATCCACTGGCACCCAGCTATGAAACTAAAAAAATTTAATATAATTTTATAACAGTATAAATGTCTTATAGCATTTTGTAAATTTTTTTAATTGTGAAAACACCATACAGAGGGGTTACAATTACATGAGCAAGGTAATGAGTACATTTCTTTTTTTTAAAAAAATATTTATTTATTTTTATTGTGAGAATACCGTACAGAGGAGTTACAATTACATGGGCAGGATAACGAGTGGATTTCTTATCAATCATAGTTGCCTCCTCTTTGTTTCTCCTTCCCATCCCTTCCCATGCTCCACCTCCTCCCCCCACCCGGCCATCCCCCCTCCCCCAAAGTTGTAAAGTTCGTTTTTGGACATGACTTGTACATCTCATTATTGCAATGGTCCACCTGTATCCCTAGTTAAATGATTTGTTTTTTCCCTCCCCCTCCACAAATTATACCAACATCAAATTCAGTGAAAGCAGGGGTTATACTGTGGAGGAGGGACATACAAAGCAACAAAGGAATAATCTTAAAATGTGTTAGAAACAATTGCATGAAAGAAAAAAAAAACAAGTATTGTTGCCTCCTCCTTTGTTTCCCTTACAATGACTTCCCATTTCCCC
>NW_012267380.1:3303544-3318679 GCF_000151885.1 Dipodomys ordii
CTCAAGTCTAGTGCTCTACCACTTGAGCCACAGCACCACTTCCGGCTTTTTTCTTTTTGCTTATGTGGTGCTGAGGAATCGAATCCAGGGCCTCAGGCATGCAACGCAAGGACTCTACCACTGAGCCACCTTCCCAGCCCAACCATTGATTTTTGAGGGTTAATTTTATACCCTGCTACTTTGTCAAAGTTTTGAATCTGCTTGAGTAATTTGGGAGTGGAGTCTGAGGGATTCTTTAAATACAAGATCATGTCAACAGATAATGTTTAGAAGTATACTGAGTTCTTGTATATTAAGGTAATAGCTGAACAATTCCTTTTAGATATTCTGTTTACACAATCATAGTATCTAGAAATGTTGACAGTTTATTTCCTGCTCTTACTTATTTTTTTCTAAATACTAGTAAGATTTTTTGGTACAATGTTTAACATAAGTTTTGGTTCCTGATCTTGAAAGAAATACTTCTTTCTCTATTCAGTAACCAGTCGTTGGTATTAAGTTTTAGTTACTAGTATAAGCCATTCATTACTTTTACAAACCATTCATTTTTCAAAGTAAAGTTATATGATATTTCAGTTAAGCAAAATGGAAGTAAATTCTCACAACTGTCCACTAGTTATTGATTTCATGACACCTATTCTTTATGCACAATGTCTATTTACATATCTTCTATTTACATGTTGTATGATATGTGAAACTGTGCATTACTTTCCAACCTGTTGATTAGTAACACCCCGTGTATAGGTTCAATTCTGGTCAAATTGAAATACTTACACCATGGGAAACAGCAAATGCTACAAATCAGGTTTTAACAATCAATGAGAGCCTGTAGTTAGCAGTTACTGGCATATCTCAGTGAAAATTGACATTTGCTAAAATTCAAGCATTTTTCTCCCTGTTAACTCAAAATGAAGGGAGATGAGGAAGTAGAGGTAGGAACACTTTTCTCAGTGTGTCTGTAGCTTGTGAGGGATGATGATGTTTTTGTTGTTGTTGTTCAGGCAAGTGCGATGCTCCACTGACTTCTGCCTTGCCCCGGGCATCCTTCAGCAGCAGCTCAGCTCTGTCCAGCAGCCACGGCCCTGGATTTGCTAGTCTACATAGGAGAGATGGTGAGTCTGCTATTTTCAATCCACTCTGATCTTTTCCAAAGATTTTATATTCTTAGCTATTTT
Organism: Dipodomys ordii; assembly: GCF_000151885.1. Taxonomy (NCBI): domain Eukaryota; kingdom Metazoa; phylum Chordata; class Mammalia; order Rodentia; family Heteromyidae; genus Dipodomys; species Dipodomys ordii. Next base: position 3,304,720 of record NW_012267380.1, read on the forward strand.
CCATATAGCTGCAAAACTAGTTATAATGAATTTAAGGAAAGGACCCATCATGTTATCATTTGTTAGCTTTCTTCTTGCTAATAAGTTTGTGTTTATTTTGTTTTGGTGTCTTTCCTCTGTACTAAATGACAATAAGTGCTGATGAGGAAAACTCAGCCAGAAAAGAAATATTTGAGGTCATAGATTATTTCCAATTATTTCATCTTTTTTAGTTTTAAAATACCATGTGTCTGGTAAAGTAAGCTGATCATAAGAAAAATATCACCAAAACTAAAATAAATAAAGAAAAGACACGAGGCAATTTCAGAGCTACTGGGTAAAGTAACCAAGGTAGCACATGATGCCTCTGTGATGTGTAGGAGCCATGGCTTGTGATAGGGAGATGCCTGAGTCCCAGTACCTCAGTGGGAGGAAGCCAGAAAAGTAGCATTGAAAATAAGTATTCCTGTCCATCCTAACCATGTGAAGGGAGGTACAGGCTCACTCTTTGAAGATGTATTAATCTATTCATGCCAAGCTAATATTACTAAGTACATTGCTTTTTCTATTGAGCAAATAACACTTTAGTAGATTAAACAATTGAAAGCATTGAGAACTTACAAGTACTGTTACTCTTTCCTTCTTTCTTGTTTTCTTTCCTTCCTTCTACTAAGTAGATGTACAAAGAGATTTTAATTGCTTACTTGTCAGGTTTTGAGTACAATGCATTTTGATGAAACCAAATGCCAACTAAAATTATATTTTCAAAATAATAATTTCTTTTCTAACATCTGAACTTCCTAATAGCTTCCAAATTATTAAATAATATGTGAGTAAACACTGAACTTGGTTTAAAGAGACTCAATGCTTGTATATTATGTTTCTGACTTGTAGAGACAGAAACTTAAGAGTCTGGGTCCCTTGGTTTGAGCACTGGTTACTGTAGAGGCTATAAACACCAGGAAGAAAAATTCAAAGTAGAAGTTTAAGTTTAACTTATTTCCAATATATTTAATGAAAACAACTCACATTTGACATATCATTATAACATGTCTATTTAATGACCGTGCAAAGTTTACATCCTATTTTGGGGCTACTTCATATGTTTAAATTAAATATTAGGGAGATTAAGAACTCTCTAATGTGGCTGGGAAGGTGGCTCAGTGGTAGAGTGCTTGCCTTGCATGTATGAGGTCCTGGGTCTGGTTTCAATTCCTCAGCACCACATAAGCAGAAAAAGACTCAGGTTGCACTATGACTCAAGTGGTAGAGGGCTGAAGAGCTGATGGACAGTGCCCCAGCCAAGAGTTCAGGCCCCACAACCAAAAACAACAACCAAAGAAACTCCCTAATGAAACAGCTGGTGATTGTAGAGATGGTAACAGGTTAGTATCATTTAATGTAGAATTAAATACTCTGAGAGTTTATATTTGAAATACTTTATTGTGATTTTCCTAGAGTTCCTGTGATGAGAACTGGCTAGACTTGCTTTAGTTACTGTTGGATGAGTCGAACAGATAGCTTTTTGGCTGTATATAGTCTTTGGGACAGCAGGTCTTTCTCCACAGCTTGTGCTCTGGAAAATTGCTGGAGGCACAGAGAAGTCAGTCAGCAAGCACTTAGACCAGTCTAAAACAGGGTTCTCCGCTTTTTTCATCCTTACATCCATTCATGTTGCATGTGAATAACTGAAATTCTTTCCAAGAAAAAGTAGCTAAAGAAAAGGCTTTAACTCTCCATGAAACAAGCAGAGTGGTAAAGAAGTCTCAGGGTTAAGCCCAGAGGTCTGAGCAGGTGTCCTGGGAGCAGGCACTGAGCTAACTGTCCCTTCCCTGAAGACACCTTTGATCTTTGAAGGAAGACCCTGCTTCCCTCACCCTCTCTCCAATTGCCATATCATGTTCTGGAACCCTAATGAGTCATTATGGGGAGAGGAAAGCATGTAGCTAGATGAAATCCCATTTGAAAAAATATTACAGTGACCTTGGAGAGAAGCTTAGTTTGGCATAAATTTCAATTAGTATTTCTCGCTTAGCTGCTATACCTCCTGAAGAATGGGACTGTCTTTTATTTCACATTAGCCCACTTAGAATTTGTCCCTTGTGTATCTCTGCTCTTGTCCTTATTAAAACTTCAGGAAGACATGAATTTATTTTCAGTTTTCACCTTAGTGAGTTTCCTTTCTGTGAAATGATAACATATTTTAGGGTGGTGTCTACCCTGGGGCAGCAGAAACAGTGGTCATTTTTATTAATCACTGGTCAGAGGAAGGTGGGCCCAGCCCACACCTGTGAATTTCTGTCAGCCTTTCATCTCCCTTGGGAAGCATCTTCCTGTGTGTCAGGATTCTGCTAGAGGTGAGCAAGCGGTTACATCGAACTAAGATAGGAACTTGCAGTATGTCTTCCCCCATTAAAAGTATTATCCAGGTAGGCCATTGATAAGAACAGTCTAATTCCAGGAATGGGTACCACTAAAATGGAATTACTCTTTAATAGAAGACTCACAGGATCCTAAAATGATGGTGTGTTTTCCTCATCTGCAAAGCACACTGCTAAGACAGCCTCAGGTCGTTTCAGGTGAGGATTGTGGTGAAGAACCCCTGTGTTGTGAGCAATGTCATATATAATATCAAATTTTATTGAAAAGCAACAAATATGAAATATATGTTGATTTGGTTGATGTTAATTCACCAAATACTTAAGAGCCTAGGGCACTAACAATGTACTTAATTGTTCTTAATTACTAATACTAATTCTCAGACCACACCTTATACTTCAAATTAATTGAATTTACTAGCGGTATAGGCTAGGAAAGGGTTAAAATGGTGGGCACAGGGTTTAAAGAGGCCTTGCCTCAGGGCAAGAGCTTATGGCCAGATAAGATACTGCCCAGTCACAGAGCTGTCACTGAGCTGTTGAGGCCAGGTGGTGTCAAATAGCAGAGTTGTTTGCAGTGAAATTCTGGTTCAAGGTACAGGACTTATTTCAGGAAGAGTTGAGTCTGGGTCTAGAGATGATTTTCAGGCACACTTTATCCTCAGGAAAAAGTGAGTGGGTGAAATCAAGCTAGGATCGACTTGAGCTGAAACTTCCAGGATAGAGTTGGGACTTAGGCACTTGTAAATCCTTGACACATAAGCTGGATTGTCTGATATTGGGTCAGTGTGTGCTGCTGTGTCCCTGTACTAGGTATTACTCCTTTTATAGTTCACATGAGGGAGCTGCACAAAACAAAATATCTGTTTTGTTTGGTAAGCTCATGGGCTTAGTGTCTGTGGTATGATTTTATATATTTTCACGTGATTATTTGTAGGCACATATTATTTATCAATTCCTGCCTCATGAGGTGACAGTGGATATTCACTGTTGATGTATGCAAAGAAGATGTAAAATTATTCTATCTGGCAATTATCCTCAGCTTAGGTTAATGCTATTGCTTTATAAAATGTTATAGATCAGACTAGGTCTTAAAGCTGCTGTTCTGCACATTATAGAGTAACCCAGAGCAGGCCCAGCTGTTTCTCGTCACTGTGACATCTGGAAGGGACTTTGGTACCTCAGAGGAAGAGAGTGAGTTGTGTTTTTCTTAGTTTTCTTACTTAGCTTTTCAAAATATACATAAAAATGCACTCTTCCTGGTGGCTCTGTCCATTGTGAAGTGACCAATGAGCAAGCCATGAAAATACCACTGTAGGATCCTTGATTGCCTTCCAGCATGAGATGGAGCATGGAGAGAATCAGTCAGTACTTACTAGATTTCTTCCTGAATGCTAATCCCAGCCCTAGAGCTATCATGTGGAAAGGCTGTCTGTGTATGGGGCCCCCTGGGCTTTAGAACCTTGCTCTGTGCAATGGGAGCTTCTAGAAGTACTTTTATTTTGAATCCTGGTATTTAATTCAGCTAACGCTTCTGTGAATGGGTGAGAAAGGAGGAGGTGGGGGACAGTGGAGAAGCAGCCTAAGCCACTAACAATAGACGAGTTGTGGAACCAGTCTTTTGGGTGAGGTGACCAATTAATTACCAAATGCTGGACTCCCTTTGGCTTCTACATGGAACTTTTCTTTTTTCTTTTTGAGCTAGTCTCCCAATGTAGCCTCAACCTGGGCTTGAACTTACAATCTTTCTATCTCAGCCTCCTTAGTGCTGGAATTACAGGTATGGACCACTACATCTTACATGGACTTTACATATCTGCAGTATTTGATAAGACTAGCAGAACAGCTTGAGAACTACGATTTACACTGCTAATGAGTAGCAGGCTGCCCTTCAGCTTGCCCCTTTATAATGCCATCAGTGTGCTTTGTTTGGTTTGATGTTATGCTGTGTTATGTTATGTCATGTTGATGTGATGTTAGGTGAGAGTTGGCTCCCAAACTGCCTTGAGCTCCTCAGTATTCATCAGGACAATGCTTATATATTTCCTGTTCTCTCTTTAATATTTTATTAAGTTTTAGAGAAAGCATGTGTAGATAATATTTCTAAGCCAGTGTACCGCAGCTTCCTCACCTGCAGAGACCTGGGTTTACCTGTGGCTGTGGTTCCTGCTTCAACAAATGGGCCCTGGCAGAGAGGGGACTCACTGGTTTATTGCTTTATTAGTGAATACAGTCAAGTAGTTTAATTGGGAAGCTGACAGCCTCTCCTCACCATAGGTTAGAGGTGAAGTGTTCAAGGTTGATTAATTGCAGTTGTGGAAAGCTGCAGAGATGTGAGATGTAGGGATGTGGCTGTCCTTTGGAAGAGGCTGCTTCCAGGGCTATTCTCTGGGAACATGCTGAACCTTTCATTTCTATGCACTCATTTGTAGAGGTTCCACAGAAAGATGGACATATACAAAAAATACTATAAATAAGTTATTGAGGACTGTAATATTAACCAGTAGGACCATGAGAATTTGGGGCATTTAGCCATTTCTCAGAGATTTAAGATGAGTCATCTAACATTTCAAGTGTATAATTTCCAAGTACAAGGAACTGTCAAGCCCAATTTCTAGCTAGTCTGCCCCCATGGTAATATTGAACTGAGGGAGGCCAGAGCTCTATTGTAATGTTTTCATTCCTCATTCTCCCCAGTCCCGGGGCTTGAATTCAGAGCTTGGGCACTATTCCTGAGTTTTTTTTATTTTTGTTTTCTTTTGCTCAAGGCTAGCACTGTAGTACTTGAGCCACAGCACCATTTCTGCCTTTTTCTGTTTATGTGGCACTGAGGAATCAAACCCAGTCCTTGATGCATGCTAGGCAAGCACTGTACCACAAAGCTACATTCTCAGCTTTCATTCCACATTTTTAACTTTAAATAATAATTACAAAATTGTAGTAGGAATTTTAGTCAAGGCTATGTACTCTCAGCCAGAACCCAACAGACTTCCACCTACCACATGAGGGGTGTTTAGACAGACAGTAGAACAGGGAAGGAAGGTGTTGGATAAATACCAGCCTTGTCATGAAAGATGAAACTCTGTCATAGAATGGAGAACAGAGGAAATCTGATACCTGAAGCAGTGTGGGAAGGACAATGATAATAAAATGTGGAGTCTTATGTGGAAGACTGGTGCTAATGGTAATATTAGTATTAATATTGTTAATAATAAAGATGATATAATATTGTTAATCATATTGCCCCACAGCTCTCTAGAAACTAGCCCACATGCCAACTATAGCTATTAAGAATATTCAGTTCACCTGGCAATTACTCAGAGAGTAAACTGTATGTGTTCTCATAACACATACACTGATTAGTTTGGTTGAACCTTTCCATGTGTCATCTATCAAAGCATTGAATTGTACATAACAAGTATATACAATTTTTACTTGTCCATAATAATATTATCTCCATATTAACATCACAGTTTTTCTCAAAGTACCATGGAGAAGATAGTTTTTAGAAATTATACAGAGCCTAGTATTGGTGGTTACCACTTATAAACCTAACTACTCAGAAGGTTGAGATTGTAGTATCATGAACCTAGAATAAGCAGGGAAATCTGTGAGAGTTTTATTTCCAATTAACCATAAAAAGAGGCTAGATGTGGAGCTGTGGCTCAAGTGATAGAGCACTAGCCTTGAGCAACAAAGCTCAGGGACAGTTCCCAGGCCTTGAGTTCAAGCCCCAGGACCAACACACACACACACACACACACACACACACACACACACACACACACACACACACACATTACCCTCCCCCCCACATAAATACAGCAAATTAATCAATCTTTATGGATATTTTTTGTTTCCCTCAAACTAACTTTTCTGTAAGTCTAAAGTGGTTTCAAAATAAAATAAATAAGTAAAAAGAGGTCTGTAAAAACAACTAGCATCACAATCCACTAAAGAATGGATAGTGGGTTTTGTTTTGAGGAAGCTTAGATAGCCTTCTAGTGGTGGGGATATGGGCAGGTGCCACAATGTCTGGCCTTATTTGAGGTTCTGGAACAAAGAACTGGATCATGGGGAGGGCAAGCAGGGGGACACACAAATGGAGGGAGGGTAAATGAGCAAATGCAGTCATTATATTTAATGTAATGTTATGTAAAAATCTAACTGTAACTTGAGGATAGGGATGGACTGGGGAAAGATGAGAGCAAATGGTGGAAGGAGTGACATTGATCAAGATGCACAGTGCTCCTAACTTGACTTGTGGAACTGAAACCCATTTGCATAAACTCTTAACAAAAAGGAATAATAAATTAGAAAAAAGCTACATCATTGCACTTAGCAAAATTTTGAGTATTGAACACAGATTTTTGTTGAAGCAAATGAGGAGATCTTAGCATCTAGGCTCTAAAGCTTACAGATGCTTTCTATTCTACTAAGTACACAGCTATACCTATGTGCAGGGCTATGCATAGAGGATGTAGTTGACAAATGATGTCTGTACCTCCCCAGTAAAACTCCACAAGTCCTAATGTAGGTGCTCTTGCACTTCCCTCCTCCCTGTCAGGTACCATGTCACCTATCTGTCTTGTCCTCCTCACTTAAACATCAAGGCAGGATGTCAATGCTAGCAGCTCATTAAAGGCTCTCCCTTCCTACTTAAATAATAAATTAGTTCTGGGTACAGACTCACAAATTAGGTATCAGAACCCTGGGGAACAGTATTTTTATGCAGATTTTGCTATATAAAGTATTGTTTGTAGAACACTGCTCTTTTCTAGGCATTAATTACTAGCAAAATTAATTACTAGTAAAAATCAGAATGGCTTTCAAAGTAACCTAAGAAATTAGTTTACTTAGTTTAAAATCTCTTAGTTTAAAAATCAGAAAATTCATTATGAAAAATATATATTGAGGTACAATCAATTCTAAGGGTTCACAGGCTCCCTCCACAACCCAGATTTATCCAAGCTTCAACTGGCAAATAATTTGGAAAAAAATTGTCCACGAAATTGAAGTAAGTTTTTTTCTTTGTTTTTGTTCTTTTCTTTTTGTCTTCTTGTTCATTTATCTATCTTTTTTTGTTGTTGTTGGTGGTGATGGGGCTTGAACTCTGGGCACTGTCCCTCAGCTCTTCAGCTACAGGCTAGCACCCTACCACTGCCACAGCACCACTTCTGGTTTTCTGAGTTGTTTATTGGCGATAAGAGTCTGAAGGCCTTTCCTGCCCTGGTTGGCTTTGAACCAAGATCCTCAGATTTCAGCCTCCTCAGTAGCTAGGATTATAGGCATGAATCACCAGTGCCCAGATTCCTTTCTCTATCTTTGAAAAGAAAAAGAGGGCACAGAAATGGAAGGGAAAAGGGTGAACAAATGTAGCAATGGTACTCTCTAGGCACTGTGTTGAAAATAAACTATGCAACTTGTGAGTGGAGATGGGAGAGAAAAACTGGAAGAAAGCAAGGGGTGACATTGTCCAAAAAGAAATACATGCTTTACTTGACTTATATACTTGTAACCCTTTTTTATATCACCTTTATAGTTAAAAATAAAACATACTATATCTGTTGAAATATACAGGCATTTTTGGTTGTCATTGGTTAACAATACAACATAATTTTTTATGTTTTTATTCTTTCAATTTTTTAACTTTTAATAAAGTTTTTATTCGCTTGCAAAGATGCTGTACAGAAAGTGGGCGAAAGACTTAAAGAGAAACTTCTCTGAAGAAGAAAGAAGGATGGCCAATAGACACATGAAGAAATGTTCAACACCCCTAGCCATAAAAGAAATGCAAATCAAAACAACATTGAGATAGTTAGAACGGCAAAAATCAAGAACTCTAACAACAACAGATGCTGGAGGGGATGTGGACAGAAAGGAACCTTACTGCATTGTTGGTGGGAATGTAAACTTGTTCAACCACTTTGGAAAGCAGTATGGAGGTTCCTCAAAAGACTTCACATAGAACTCCCCTATGACCTAGCAATCCCACTTTTGGGCATTTACCCAAATGTTTACAAACAAGACCACACTAAAGCTACCAGCACAACTATGTTTATTGCAGCATTATTTACCATAGCTAAGATATGGAACCAACCCAGATGCCCCTCAGTAGATGAATGGATCAAGAAAATGTGGTATATATACACAATGGAATTCTATGCCTCCATCAGAAAGAATGACATTGCCCCATTTGTTAGGAAATGGAAAAACTTGGAAAAAATTATATTAAGTGAAGTAAGCCAGGCCCAAAGAAACATAGGTCCCATGGTTTTCCTTATTTGCAATATGTAGTATATGTATGAGTCAAGCAGAAAAGGTCAGATAATGTGATGTCAGGAAAATGAACCCTTAGATATGTATTTTAATGTTTTTTTCTTTCATGCATGTGTTTCTAACGCATTTATAAGATTATCTCTTTGTTGCTTTGTATGTCCCTCCCCCACAGTATAACCCCTGCTTTCACTATACTTGATGTCAGTATAACTTGTGGAGGAGATGGGGAAAAACCAGTTGTTTAAGGATACGGGTGGACCTGTTGCAACAATGAGAAGTACAAGTTGTCATGTCCAAAAAGAGCTTTACAACGTCGGTGCGGGGGGGGGGGGGAAGGGTGGGAAGGAGGAGGATTGGGATTGGGGGTGAGGGGGGAGGCTGGGAAGGGATGTGAAGGGTAAACAAAGGAGGAGGCTGCAATGCTTGGTAAGAAATGTACGCATTATCCTGCCCATGTAATTGTAACCCCTCTGTACAGTATGTTCACAAATAAAATAAAATAAAATTAAAAAATGCTGTACAGAGGGGTTACAGTTGCATCAGTAAGGTAATGAGTACATTTATTGTTGAACATTGTTTTTCCCTCCTTTTTTCTCTCCTACCATCCCTTCCCTCCCCACTTCCTCAATCCTCCCACCCCACCTCACCAAAGTTGTAAAGTTCATTTCCAACATAGTATCTTGTATCATCTGTTCTTATTAGATTTCTTGATTATATCTATTTTAACTGGGGTGAGGTGGAATCTCAATGTTGTTTTGATTTGCATTCCTTTTATGGCTAGAGAAGGTGAGCATTTCTTCATGTGTCTCTTGGCCATCCTTATTTCCTCCTCAGAGGAATTTCTCTTTAAGTCTTTAGCCCACTTATTAATGGGACAGTTGTTTCTTTGATGATTTGTTGTTGGAGGAGTTAATGTTTTGAGTTCTAAGTATATTTTAGATATGAAGCCCTTGTCTGTTGTATGGCTAGTGAAGATCTTCTACCAATCTGTGGGCTTTCTATTGATCTTGTTAGCTATGTCCTTTGCCATGCAGAAGCTCTGCAATTTCATGCAATCACATTTGTCCAACCTTCCTTTGTGTTTCTGGGTCATTATTAAGGAAATTTCGGCTTGTGCCAAGGAGACTTAGGGTTTCTCCTATTCCTTCCTGTAATGTTTTCAAGGTGTTTGCTTTGGCTCGAGGTCTTTGATCCATTTGGAGTTGATTCTGATGCAGGATGATGTATAGGGATCTAGCTTTAGTTTTCTACAAGTGATTAACCAATTTTGTCAGTACCATTTACTGAAGAGGCTGTCTTTCTTCCATTCTATTTTTTTAGCTCCCTTATTGAAGATTAGATGGCTATAGGTCTGTGGGTTCATTTCTGGGTTTTCAGTTCTATTTCATTGGTCCTGAGGTCTGTTCTTGTGCCAGTACCAAGCTGTTTTGATTACTATGGCTTTGTAGTAGAGTTTGAAATTTGGTATTGATATTCCTCTAGCACTGTTCTTTCTGCTAAGGATTGTTTTTGCTATTCGGGTTCTTTTATTGTTCCATATGAATTTTTGGGTTTCCTTTTCTATTTTGTAGAAGAATGAGGTTAGGGTATTGATAGGTATCACACTGAATTTAGCCTTTGTAAGTATTAGCAATTTTCATGACGTTAATCCTCCCAATCCAGTAGCATGGGAAGTTTTTCCACTTCCTAAGTTCTACTTTAATTTCCTTTTTCAGGTTTTTGAAGTTTTCATCATAGAGATCTTTCACTTCTTTAGTTAACTCCTAGATATTTTACTTTTTGTGGGGCTATTACGAATGGAGTTGCTTTCTTGATTTCATCTGCACTCTTCCAATTGTTGGCATACAGAAAAGCCATTGATTTTTGAGGGTTAATTTTATACCCTGCTACTTTGCCAAAGTTTCGAATAAGCTTTAGTAATTTGGGAGTCATCTGCAAAGAGGGAGAGTTTTACTTCATTTTTCCGTATTGGAATCCCCTTTATACTTGCATCTTGTCTTATTGCTGTAGCTAGGCATTCTAATACTAAATTGAAGAGCAGTGGAGAGAGTGGACATCCTTGTGTTGTTTCTGAGTTAGAGGAAATGGCTTTAGCTTTTTGCCATTAAGTATAATGCATTAAGTATAATGCAATTACCTGTGGATTCTGAAGGATGACTAGACATAACTTACTTCCTATTAAGCTATAAGAATGAAGGGCATCAACAATGTATCATTGTGAAGTGAGGAGACTGTGTCTCCATCATGTTATTGTGTTCTCACAGTCATCCTGGTGCCTTTTTGGGTGGAGGGTGGTGGCTCTCAGCCACCAGCTCTTCAATAAAAACTCCCATATCTTCAACTTCTCCAAATGTGGCTTCTCTGTTTTCTTATGACTGAAATAATACCTTGCAACACTTCAGACATAGATGTGTTCACTTGGTGTTCAGTTTTCTGCCTGCTGAATATTTACTTAGAGGGACACTGAAGGGACACCAAAAAGTCAGGAGGAGGGTTATAACCTTCATATCAGAGAAATTAATGTAGTCTTCATCTATTTTCCCTTTCATGTTATATATTTATAATTATGAGATGTTATATATTCTATAATTTGAAGCTATGATCTTTCTAAATTTATGTTCATATTCTTAATAATCTAGTTAAACAAGTTGAGCTTTTCAAAATTACTTAGATAGAAAGGGCTAGCATGTTTTCTTTGCTGAAGGGATCATTCATTCAATTAAGATTTCATAGTCTGACTCTTTTTGCAGCACTTTATATATTTGGTTGTATTTCTGAATCAGTCCATAGTAGCTTGAATAAGCATGGTGAAAACTCTCAATGAGTTTTGTCACCATAAAGCTGTTGGTAACTCATCCTTTTAAAGAGTGAAATGAAGGAAGAGCTATATTTTAAATATACTATTTTCTCATTTCTATTTCCACAAATAGGAGCTGGTGGCTGGACACCCCTTGTATCAGATCAACACCAGTGGCTGCAGATTGATCTTGGAGAGAGAATGAAAGTTACAGCTGTGGCCACCCAGGGAGGATATGGGAGCTCCAACTGGGTGACCAGCTACCTCCTGATGTCCAGTGACAGCGGGAGGAACTGGAAGCAATATCGACAAGAAGAAAGCATCTGGGTATGTTCCTCTGTTGAGAAACATTGTCTGTCAGATTGCCAAGTATTTCAGTGACTGTGTCCTGCAGCTTCTCAGACTAACTGTTGAAACAGAGCCCAGAAGCATGTAAAATATAAGTGGAATTTTAAAACACTCTGCTCATGCCTATTTATGAGATAAGTCTAAGTACAACAATTTGCTAATGTACTGAATACTGAGTGTCTTCTCATTAGTCCTTTCCATAGTGTTATGTCTAAGTGATGAATTAGTCACAGACAGCCTACTGTATTTGGGGTCTGATAAATAGCAGTTTGGATTGCTTTGGCATTGCTTAAACAAGCAAACTCATGCTTCTGTGTTCTCTGATAAATCAGTGAGCTTTACAAGAGCTCAGGAACACAAGTCCTGCCCTAACACCAACACTGACCTTTTCATTCCTGGAGCCCTTTTCATTCCTGTACTGTGTATAGCTCACTTTGGGATTCCTAGGCATTGTAGCCATTTTAAATTATCAGTGACATATTTTCTACCTGTATGTGTTTAAACTTCTTTGAAAAGATTTAAATGTTCATTGGCTTAGCTTTCTGAATATTCAAATATATGTACTACTTTACAGATTCAGTATTTAATGCCTGTAAGTCATGTGCTCTGAAGGAGAGGCTGTAAGAAACGATGTTGGAGCTATTTGGATAATATTTGTAACAGGCTGGTGGAGCTTGTGGTGGGAGGTGAGGCCTGAGTCAGATTTGTCATCAAAAGAAGAAATTTACTTGTGTGTGTGTGTGTGTGTGTGTGTGTGTGTGTGTGTGTGTGTGTGTGTGTGTATGTGTACACATGTGCATGCTGACTACTGGGGTTTGAACACAAGGCCTTATGCTCTCATTTGGCTGTTTTGCTCAAGGCTGGCACTCTATCACTTTAGCTACTTTGGGTTTTGTGCTGATTAACTGCAGATAAGTGTCTCATGAATTTTTCTTCCTGGTTTTACTTTGAACCACAGCCTTATTGATCTCAGCTTTCTGAGTAGCTAGGATTATAGGCATGAGCCACCAGTGCGTAGTCGTTTACGTGGTTGCTAGAGGGTGGAGACAGGTGTTAGAGCAAAATGGATGTACAGATGATAGAAGTTTTGGAAATGGATGGTAGTTATGACTTCACAGGATTGTGAGTATCTTAATGGTGTTTAATTATAGACTTAAAATGGTTAATGCCAGGTGCCTGTGGCTCATGCTTGTAATCCTAGCTACTCAGGAGGCTGAAATCTAAGTCAGCCCAGGCAGGAAAGTCTGTGAGGCTGTTTTTCTCCAATTGCAAAAAAAACAAAAAACAAAAGTGGAGCTGGGCTCAAGTGGTAGAGTACTAGTCTTGAGCACAAAAGATCAGGGACAGAACCCAGTCCCTGAGTTCAACTCCCAGGACTGGCACAACAAGTAAAATAAAACGTTTACAACGGTATGCTTTACATTATGTATATACCACAAAATGGTACAAATGGTACAATTTGCCTTTGTTTAGCTTAGTTGTTGGCTGTTTCTTTTTCCCTGTCTTGGCAAGGTAGCTTAACCAGAAGGTTAAAAGGTGACAGAATGGCAATATATATGGAATAATCAATTGCTACCATTTCAGCCTCATCACTAGCTTATGCTAATGTCTGAATGTTTTATTAGTGTGCCAAGAAATGGTTAGTTGAATCAAGAATGTATTCTCTAGCAGTAGATGAAAGAAGAAAATGGAAGAGAATTTATCTGAAAGAATTTTTAGAGCTGTCCCCAAAGAAGCAGATGCCACATATGATCAGAAATAGGTGTTAATGTTTAGCTAACTCAAAGAAAACCAAGCCCATATCAGGATTAGGTAAACATTAATCAAGAGATAATATATTTGAGGTGATAGCTTAGAGATGAAGCACTTAGGTAGCCTGAAAACATGAGAACACAGACAGTCACCCATAATTACTCCTGTAACTTTAGCCACTCAGGAGGCTGATCTGAGAATCACAGTTTGAAGCCAGCCCAGGCAGGAAACGCTATGAGATTCGTATCTTCAATTAACTACCAAAAATCTAGAAGTAGAGCTGTGGTTCAAGTGGTAAAAAGCTCAGGGACAGCACCCAGGCCCTGAGTTCAAGCTGGCAAATAAATAAAAAAATGAAAGCACAAATCTACTACCACAAGTTGTCATGTCAAAAACGAGCTTTACAACTTTGGTGCGGGGGGGGGGG